>NC_143033.1:11265000-11370000 GCF_057628025.1 Oncorhynchus mykiss | reverse complement strand
GTGAGGTAGGACACCCTGTCAGAGGGCGAGGAGGAGGGGGGGGGGGGGGGTGAGGTAGGACACCCTGTCAGAGGGCGAGGAGGGGGGGGGGGGGGGGGTGAGGTAGGACACCCTGTCAGAGGGCGAGGAGGAGGGGGGAGGGGGGTGAGGAGGAGTAGTGGTGTCCTTTAGTAGTTTCTTTGCAGCAATTCGACCATGCTTCTACATCTGCATTGCTTTCTGTTTGCGGTTTTAGACTGGGTTTCTGTACAGTACTTTGACATCGGCTGATGTAAAAAGGGCTTTATAAATACATTTGATTGAGTCAAGCAATCTCATCGGAGTTGAAGTTGAGTTGTCTGTTACTTGAACTCGGTGAAACATTTATTTCTGCTGCAATCTGAGGTGCAGTTAACTCTAATGAACGTATCCTCTGCAGCAGAGGTAATTCTGGGTCTTCGTTTCCTGTGGCGTTCCTCATGAGAGCCAGTTAACTCTAATGAACGTATCCTCTGCAGCAGAGGTAACTCTGGGTCTTCCATTCCTGTGGTGGTCCTCATGAGAGCCAGTTAACTCTAATGAACGTATCCTCTGCAGCAGAGGTAACTCTGGGTCTTCCATTCCTGTGGTGGTCCTCATGAGAGACAGGTAACTCTAATGAACTCATCCTCTGCAGCAGAGGTAACTCTGGGTCTTCCATTCCTGTGGTGGTCCTCATGAGAGACAGGTAACTCTAATGAACTCATCCTCTGCAGCAGAGGTAATTCTGGGTCTTCGTTTCCTGTGGTGGTCCTCATGAGAGCCAGGTAACTCTAATGAACTCATCCTCTGCGGCAGAGGTAACTCTGGGTCTTCGTTTCCTGTGGTGGTCCTCATGAGAGCCAGTTAACTCTAATGAACGTATCCTCTGCAGCAGAGGTAACTCTGGGTCTTCCATTCCTGTGGTGGTCCTCATGAGAGCCTGTTAACTCTAATGAACGTATCCTCTGCAGCAGAGGTAACTCTGGGTCTTCGTTTCCTGTGGTGGTCCTCATGAGAGCCTGTTAACTCTAATGAACGTATCCTCTGCGGCAGAGGTAATTCTGGGTCTTCGTTTCCTGTGGTGGTCCTCATGAGAGCCTGTTAACTCTAATGAACGTATCCTCTGCAGCAGAGGTAACTCTGGGTCTTCGTTTCCTGTGGTGCTCCTCATGAGAGCCAGTTAACTCTAATGAACGTATCCTCTGCGGCAGAGGTAACTCTGGGTCTTCGTTTCCTGTGGCGTTCCTCATGAGAGCCTGTTTCATCATAGCGCTTGATGGTTTTTCTGACTGCACTTGAAGAAACTTTCAAAGTTCCTGCATTGACTGACCTTCATGTCTTAAAGTAATGATGGACCGTCATTTTTATTTGCTTATTTGAGCTGTTCTTGCTTCTTGACACCCTGTCAGAGGGCGAGGAGGGGGGGGGGGGGTGAGGTAGGACACCCTGTCAGAGGGGGGGGGGGTGAGGTAGGACACCCTGTCAGAGGGCGAGGAGGGGGGGGGGGGTGAGGTAGGACACCCTGTCAGAGGAGGGGGGGGGGTGAGGTAGGACACCCTGTCAGAGGAGGGGGGGGGGGGTGAGGTAGGACACCCTGTCAGAGGGCGAGGAGGGGGGGGAGGTAGGACACCCTGTCAGAGGGCGAGGAGGGGGGGGGGGGGTGAGGTAGGACACCCTGTCAGAGGGCGAGGAGGAGGGGGGGGGGGTGAGGTAGGACACCCTGTCAGAGGGCGAGGAGGGGGGGGGGGGGTGTGAGGTAGGACACCCTGTCAGAGGGCGAGGAGGGGGGGGGTGAGGTAGGACACCCTGTCAGAGGGGGGGGGGGGGGGGTGAGGTAGGACACCCTGTCAGAGGGGGGGGGGGGGGGGGTGAGGTAGGACACCCTGTCAGAGGGCGAGGGGGGGGGGGGGGGGGGTGAGGTAGGACACCCTGTCAGAGGGCGAGGAGGGGGGGGGGGGGGGGGTGAGGTAGGACACCCTGTCAGAGGGCGAGGAGGAGGGGGGGGGGGGGGTGAGGTAGGACACCCTGTCAGAGGGCGAGGAGGGGGGGGGGGGGGGTGAGGTAGGACACCCTGTCAGAGGGCGAGGAGGAGGGGGGGGGGGGTGAGGTAGGACACCCTGTCAGAGGGCGAGGAGGAGGGGGGGGGGGGGGGTGAGGTAGGACACCCTGTCAGAGGGCGAGGAGGGGGGGGGGGGGGTGGTAGGACACCCTGTCAGAGGGCGAGGAGGGTGAGAGAGGTGAGGTAGGACACCCTGTCAGAGGGCGAGGAGGAGGGGGGGGGGGGTGAGGTAGGACACCCTGTCAGAGGGCGAGGAGGGTGAGAGAGGTGAGGTAGGACACCCTGTCAGAGGGCGAGGAGGAGGGGGGGGGGTGAGGTAGGACACCCTGTCAGAGGGCGAGGAGGAGGGGGGGGGGGGGGGGGTGAGGTAGGACACCCTGTCAGAGGGCGAGGAGGAGGGGGGGGGGGGGGGGGTGAGGTAGGACACCCTGTCAGAGGGCGAGGAGGGGGGGGGTGAGGTAGGACACCCTGTCAGAGGGCGAGGAGGAGGGGGGAGGGGGGGGTGAGGTAGGACACCCTGTCAGAGGGCGGGGAGGGGGGTGAGGAGGAGTAGTGGTGTCCTTTAGTAGTTTCTTTGCAGCAATTCGACCATGCTTCTACATCTGCATTGCTTTCTGTTTGCGGTTTTAGACTGGGTTTCTGTACAGTACTTTGACATCGGCTGATGTAAAAAGGGCTTTATAAATACATTTGATTGAGTCAAGCAATCTCATCGGAGTTGAAGTTGAGTTGTCTGTTACTTGAACTCGGTGAAACATTTATTTCTGCTGCAATCTGAGGTGCAGTTAACTCTAATGAACGTATCCTCTGCAGCAGAGGTAATTCTGGGTCTTCGTTTCCTGTGGCGTTCCTCATGAGAGCCAGTTAACTCTAATGAACGTATCCTCTGCAGCAGAGGTAACTCTGGGTCTTCCATTCCTGTGGTGGTCCTCATGAGAGCCAGTTAACTCTAATGAACGTATCCTCTGCAGCAGAGGTAACTCTGGGTCTTCCATTCCTGTGGTGGTCCTCATGAGAGAGAGTTAACTCTAATGAACGTATCCTCTGCAGCAGAGGTAACTCTGGGTCTTCCATTCCTGTGGTGGTCCTCATGAGAGACAGGTAACTCTAATGAACTCATCCTCTGCAGCAGAGGTAATTCTGGGTCTTCGTTTCCTGTGGTGGTCCTCATGAGAGACAGGTAACTCTAATGAACTCATCCTCTGCAGCAGAGGTAACTCTGGGTCTTCCATTCCTGTGGTGGTCCTCATGAGAGCCAGGTAACTCTAATGAACTCATCCTCTGCGGCAGAGGTAACTCTGAGTCTTCCTTTCCTGTGGCGGTCCTCATGAGAGCCAGTTAACTCTAATGAACGTATCCTCTGCGGCAGAGGTAACTCTGGGTCTTCCATTCCTGTGGTGGTCCTCATGAGAGCCAGTTAACTCTAATGAACTCATCCTCTGCAGCAGAGGTAATTCTGGGTCTTCGTTTCCTGTGGCGTTCCTCATGAGAGACAGGTAACTCTAATGAACTCATCCTCTGCAGCAGAGGTAACTCTGGGTCTTCGTTTCCTGTGGTGGTCCTCATGAGAGCCAGTTAACTCTAATGAACGTATCCTCTGCAGCAGAGGTAATTCTGGGTCTTCGTTTCCTGTGGTGGTCCTCATGAGAGCCAGGTAACTCTAATGAACGTATCCTCTGCAGCAGAGGTAACTCTGGGTCTTCGTTTCCTGTGGTGCTCCTCATGAGAGCCAGTTAACTCTAATGAACGTATCCTCTGCGGCAGAGGTAATTCTGGGTCTTCGTTTCCTGTGGCGTTCCTCATGAGAGCCTGTTTCATCATAGCGCTTGATGGTTTTTCTGACTGCACTTGAAGAAACTTTCAAAGTTCCTGCATTGACTGACCTTCATGTCTTAAAGTAATGATGGACCGTCATTTCTATTTGCTTATTTGAGCTGTTCTTGCTATAAAATAGACTTGGTCTTTTACCAAATAGGGGCTATCTTCTGTATACCACCCCTACCTTGTCAAAACACAATTGATTGGCTCAAATGCATTAATTCACGTTTAACAAGGCACACCTGTTAATTGAAATGCATTCCACCTCGTGAAGCTGGTTGAGAGAATGCCAAGAGTGTGCAAAGCTGTCATCAAGGCAAAGGGTGGCTACTTTGAAGAATCTCATATAAAATATATTTTGATTTGTTGAACACTTTTTTTTTTTTGGTTACTACATGATTCCAAGTCATTTCATAGTTTTGATGTCTTCACTATTATTCTACAATGTAGAAAATAGTAAAAAATCTCGAAACACCCAGGAATGAATAGGTAACTGGTACCATATATGCTGAAAGACCAGGCTGTTCTAGTATTAAGGCAGCACACCTACAGAACTCTCTTTGTTGTCTTTGCGTGTCAAAAAATATGCACGTCAAATAACACGATCCTATTATAGAACGCTGTGTGTGCTGAATTTGCACGTGGAAGCCAAGAGCCACCGTTACGAGCGCTGTCAAAGCTGTACAATACTGCGTTGGTAATAAGGCATTATTTGTTTGACCGAATGGGAAAACGTCTGTGTGAGCATTTGAAATTAGATCAGGATCAAAAAATGTTTGATTCAATATTATTATCAGGTTCTGGGGTAGCTAGCTGGCTTTAGCTTGGTACCTAAGCTAGCACAAATGCAACCAGCCTGAAAACAATGACCAGTAGAAACTGCAGTCATTTTCATTATTCTTAGCAATGATATAGGAATCATTGTGAGTCAATATTAGCTAGATATTCACTTGTTGTTCTCCTATTGAAATAACTAGCTAGCCAGCTACTTGTATTTAATTTTTTATTTAACCTTTATTTAACTAGGCAAGTCAGTTAAGAGCAAATTCTTATTTACAATTACGTATTGACATTCATATTGCACTGTACAGCCTTACCTAAGGATTGGGAATCAATGAAATGGGATATCAGTCTTCTCAGTACCCAAGTGCTCCAAAACATCCACGTTGTATGGTTTTTCCTCTGGAATAGTGGTCAATACACACAGTAAGTTGACTGGTACAATAAATGTGGCTGAATTCACAGTGGTTTCAGAGTCCCGCAATAAGAGCTACGACACTAATGTTCTCTGGCTGTCACTGAGTAGACTGATACCCCATGTAACTGATCCACAATCTATAGGTAAGGCTGTACAGTGAAATAAGTATTCCCTCCCAATGCAATTCTAAAGTATAATACATCCAGTGTGATTTCAACACATTTTTATCAAATTAACTAATTGTCTTTTGTTGAATTTATCTAAGATCATTCCAACCTTGTTTTTCATTATGTATTCCATTATGGCATGATTCCACTTGTTTTGTATGCATTTGCATCACTTTCATTGAGAGACTTTTATTTTGAAGGCTAACCGCAAAGTCCACTATTGTGGCTAATCCTTATTGTGGATAGCTTCACATAGATGGGTCCGACCACCATTAATCAAATAAGAACTGTTTTATAAATGAGGGTTATTTTAGATGATGACACCTAGCTAGATAGTTAGCTAGCTAACTAGAGCTACTGAAACAGATGCTGTTTTGATATGTTTTTGGGGAAGAACATTGTTTGCTCGCTAGCTTTTTTATGACCAGCATTGTAGGTGCGTGAGACAACTTTACCAGCGTCATAGCATACGTAGCGATGAATCGTTGTGACATATGAAATACGACTGATAGTGTAATCAATGTGTAATAGCTGCGTAAAAAATTGATGAACGTGTTAAATTATGTGATGTGCGATCATATTCAGGTCCTGATTGGTCAAATATTGTTATTTAACACGTCAAATAGTGTTATTTGTATCTGTTTTGACACCCAAACAGCGTTCCATACCTCCCACACCTCTCTGATTCAGAGGCATTGGGTTAAAAGCAGAAGACACATTTCAGTTGAACGCATTCAGTTGTACAACTGAATAGGTATCCCCCTTTCCCTTCAGTTCAGTGTCTGTGTCTGCTCTGTGTCAATGCCAAGTGGGGCGGGACAAACAGATGAAATCAGCCACAATACTGAGAACAGTGCTCTGTTTCAACCCAGTACCATGTACTTACAACATCACTGTCTCTTCCTTCCCTCTTCGTCTCCCCGTCTCTCTCCCCGTCTCTCTCTCCCCGTCTCTCTCCCCGTCTCTCTCTCCCCCTTCTCTCCCCCTTCTCTCTCTACTCTCTCTATAAAGCTCTGTTTCTCTCCCCGGCTCTCTCTCTCTCTCTACTCTCTCTATAAAGCTCTGTTTCTCTCCCCCTTCTCTCTCTTTGTCTCTCTACTCTCTCTATAAAGCTCTGTTTCTCTCCTTCTCTCTCTTTGTCTCTCTACTCTCTCTATAAAGCTCTGTTTCTCTCTCTCTTTGTATCCCTACTCTCTCTATAAAGCTCTGTTTCTCTCCCCCTTCTCTCTCTGTCTCTCTACTCTCTCTATAGAGCTCTGTTTCTCTCCCTGTCTCTCTCGCTCTCTCTCTGTCTCTCTACTCTCTCTATAGAGCTCTGTTTCTCTCCCTGTCTCTCTCGCTCTCTCTCTGTCTCTCTACTCTCTCTATAAAGCTCTGTTTCTCTCCCCCTTCTCTCTCTTTGTCTCTACTCTCTCTATAGAGCTCTGTTTCTCTCCACCTTCTCTCTCTTTGTCTCTCTACTCTCTCTATAAAGCTCTGTTTCTCTCCCTGTCTCTCTCCACCTTCTCTCTCTTTGTCTCTCTACTCTCTCTATAAAGCTCTGTTTCTCTCCCCCTTCTCTCTCTGTCTCTCTACTCTCTCTATAAAGCTCTGTTTCTCTCTGTCTCTCTCCACCTTCTCTCTCTTTGTCTCTCTACTCTCTCTATAGAGCTCTGTTTCTCTCCACCTTCTCTCTCTTTGTCTCTCTACTCTCTCTATAAAGATCTGTTTCTCTCCCTGTCTCTCTCTCTCTCTTTGTCTCTCTACTCTCTCTACAAAGCTCTGTTTCTCTCCCCCTTCTCTCTTTGTCTCTCTACTCTCTCTACAAAGCTCTGTTTCTCTCCCCCTTCTCTCTTTGTCTCTCTACTCTCTCTATAAAGCTCTGTTTCTCTCCACCTTCTCTCTCTACTCTCTCTATAAAGCTCTGTTTCTCTCCCCCTTCTCTCTCTTTGTCTCTCTCTCTCTCTTTGTCTCTCTACTCTCTCTATAAAGCTCTGTTTCTCTCCACCTTCTCTCTCTACTCTCTCTACAAAGCTCTATTTCTCTCCCCCTTCTCTCTTTGTCTCTCTACTCTCTCTACAAAGCTCTGTTTCTCCCCCCCTTCTCTCTGTCTCTATACTCTCTCTATAAAGCTCTGTTTCTCTCCCCCTTCTCTCGCTTTGTCTCTACTCTCTATAAAGCTCTGTTTCTCTCCCCCTTCTCTCTTTGTCTCTCTACTCTCTCTATAAAGCTCTGTTTCTCTCTCTCTCTCCACCTTCTCTCCCTTTGTCTCTCTACTCTCTCTATAAAGCTCTGTTTCTCTCTGTCTCTCTCTCCACCTTCTCTCCCTTTGTCTCTCTACTCTCTCTATAAAGCTCTGTTTCTCTCTGTCTCTCTCTCCACCTTCTCTCTCTTTGTCTCTCTACTCTCTCTATAAAGCTCTGTTTCTCTCCCCCTTCTCTCTCTTTGTCTCTCTACTCTCTCTATAGAGCTCTGTTTCTCTCCCGGTCTCTCTCTACTCTCTCTATAAAGCTCTGTTTCTCTCCCCTCCTGTCTGGCATGTTTAGCAGCAGAGTGGATGTAAAGGCAGTAATAGAAAGCAGCTGGCCCTGACAGTGTTCTGTTCTGAGCTGCCTGAGGGGAAGAACAGGGGAGGAAAGAGGGAATGAGGGAGGGAGAGAGAAGGGGTGGAGAAAAAGAGAGGAGGGAATAGGGAGAGGGCTTTGTGACTGACTGACATCTAGAAAGAATGTAATTTGGCACGACAGCCAGGCTACAGAGAGGGAGGGAGAGAGAGAGTGGGATAGAAAGAGAGAAAGAGAGATATAGGGGGGAGAGAGAGAGCGAGCTAATGTTTGTTTAATGTGGGATTGTCCTCAACTTGTAATTGGTCTTTAAGGAAGCAGGAGGAGAGGCTTCAAACACTGTCGGCTCAGTGGGAGCGTTTACCCATAATGCCTTAGTGTACTGTACATCCCAAATGGTACGTTGTTGCCTTTATACTCTAATACTGGCCCTTATATTCTAATTCTGGGCCTTTATATTCTAATACTGGGCCTTTATACTCTAATACTGGGCCTTTATATTCTAATACTGGTCCTTATATTCTAATTCTGGGCCTTTATATTCTAATACTGGGCCTTTATATTCTAATACTGGTCCTTATATTCTAATTCTGGGCCTTTATATTCTAATACTGGGCCTTTATATTCTAATACTGGTCCTTATATTCTAATTCTGGGCCTTATATTCTAATACTGGGCCTTTATACTCTAATACTGGGCCTTTATATTCTAATACTGGGCCTTATATTCTAATACTGGTCCTTATATTCTAATACTGGTCCTTATATTCTAATTCTGGGCCTTATATTCTAATACTGGTCCTTATATTCTAATACTGGGCCTTTATATTCTAATTCTGGGCCTTTATATTCTAATACTGGGCCTTTATATTCTAATACTGGGCCTTTATATTCTAATACTGGTCCTTATATTCTAATTCTGGGCCTTATATTCTAATACTGGGCCTTTATACTCTAATACTGGGCCTTTATATTCTAATTCTGGGCCTTATATTCTAATACTGGTCCTTATATTCTAATTCTGGGCCTTTATATTCTAATACTGGGCCTTTATACTCTAATACTGGGCCTTTATATTCTAATTCTGGGCCTTATATTCTAATACTGGGCCTTTATATTCTAATTATGGCCCTTATATTCTAATACTGGGCCTTATATTCTAATACTGGGCCTTTATATTCTAATACTGGGCCATTATATCACTGAGCCTTTATATTCTAATTCTGGGCCTTTATACTCTAATTCTGGGCCTTTATATTCTAATTCTGGGCCTTTATATTCTAATACTGGGCCTTTATATTCTAATACTGGGCCTTTATATTCTAATACTGGTCCTTTATACTCTAATACTGGGCCTTTATATTCTAATACTGGTCCTTTATATTCTAATTCTGGGCCTTTGTATTCTAATACTGGGCCTTTATACTCTAATACTGGGCCTTTATATGCTAATTCTGGGCCTGTATACTCTAATACATGCCCTTATATTGTAATACTGGGCCTTTATATTCTATTACTGGGCCTTTATATTCTATTACTGGGCCCTTATATTCTAATTCTGGGCCTTTATTTTCTAATACTGGGCCATTATATCACTGAGCCTTTATATTCTAATACTGGGCCTTTATTTTCTAATACTGGGCCTTATATACTGGGCCCTTATATTCTAATAGTGGGCCTTTATTTTCTGAAACTGGGCCATTATATTACTGGGCCTTTATATTCTAATACTGGGCCTTTATATTCTAATACTGGGCCTTATATACTGGGCCCTTATATTCTAATACTGGGCCCATATATTCAATTCTGGGCCTCAAACCCAGTTCCACTGATTATTTTCTTCATTGTTTCCCTCTCATCAGGGGAATGATTTTAGACCTGGGACACCAGGTGTCAGGTAGAACAGAATAACAGCAGACTGGACCTCCTCGAGTCAGAGTTGAATACCCCTTATATAGGGAATAAGGTGCCATTTGGGACGCTGACCCCCTAATGCCTCTGCATCTCCTCTCCTCGCGACCACCAGATCCCCTCCTCCTCTTCTTCCTGAATCCCTACCTCTAACGCACACAGCATTCTCTCTCTCTTACTCTGGCACTGTGTGTGTTTGTGGAGCTGGTTCTGGTTAGTGTCAGGGCTTTAGAGGGTTAGACCCTGGCCCCCGAAGTCCCCCAGGAGACAGGCTAAAGCCCCGACCCAGGCCAAGGGCAGGTTTCACTGGGGAGCTGAAGCCCCTCTCCCCACTGGACACCCCTCAGCCTGGAGGTCATGTGTCTTTGTACTGATTAACATTTCAAGGTGACGGCTGATATTCTCTCGTTCTCTCTCTGCCCATCCCCCATTGTGGGCAGTATGCACGGTGGCCTCTCTCAATAGTCTGTACAAAGCTCTCCTTACCCTACCGCTCAATCCCTCGCTCGTCCCTGAACTTTAGGGCCTAGACTCACCAGGAAAAAGCAGCAGGAGTTCTGTTGACGAAGGCTGACGCATTCCGTTTTTGGTTTCCCTCAAAATAGGATAGTTAAAATAAAGTTTTAAAAAAATGTTGTGTGGTTTTGACTGTAATCTTTGTGAGGAGAGAAAAACACCACACAGATACAGAGATAGTCTATTTAAGACTGCAGACCAGACCTCCATGTCTCTCTGTTTACATCTGTGAGTTAAACCACTGCATCTGCTCTGTGTTAACTCACTGATTTGTCCTGTAGTAGTACTGTTCCATGGTTCAGTCTGTAGTCAGATATTGCATCAAATATTGTGTTGACTGAATTCACACCTTGGATTGGCTAGATCCATAGGGGCCTTATCATTTATTTGTTTATCTTTTGAAAACTACACAAGTACTTGAATCGTTCTACAGATAGAGTATATTTTGCGTACAGTTGATCTTTTAAGTAGAAATTGAACACTGATATTGAATTAAAAGCCTGCAATATTAAATGAAATGCCATTTAATGTAGACTGCATGGGTAAATTAAACCAATCAGCAGTTTGACATGTCCCTTGTTATGTTTTTCTAGGAAGATTCTAACCCACTTTATGACAGAATTCTTACAATTTGGTGAAATAAAATGTATGTTTTTTTTTAAACCAAATTTACACTACCCAAAATGTAATCTGTTCGTGGAACGACCCAGTTAGTTTTATACAATTATATGTGGATGCACAACAACATGTACATTTAACACATATGCTACTGTGAGGACATGGAGATGCAGCCCTCTGTCTCCTGCTGCTCCACAGCCACATCCCCCTTCTTCATTACACTCATCCTGCTGAGGACAGGCAAGCAGACTGTCATCCTGCTGAGGACAGGCAAGCAGACTGACAGACTGCTGCAAAGACAGAGAAGGGATGAGCCAGATGCTGTCTGTCTGTCTGTCTGTCTGTCTCTCCCACCCACCCTCCCTGCCTGCTTGTGTGTGTGCCTGTCTCTCTCCCTGCCTGTCCCTCCCTTCCTGCCTGTCCCTCCCTTCCTGCCTGTCTCTCCCTTCCTGCCTGCCTGTCTCTCCCTTCCTGCCTGCCTGTCTCTCCCTTCCTGCCTGCCTGTCTCTCCCTTCCTGCCTGTCTCTCCCTGCCTGTCTGTCTCTCCCTGCCTGTCTGTCTCTCCCTGCCTGTCTGTCTCTCCCTGCCTGTCTGTCTCTCCCTGCCTGCCTGTCTCTCCCTGCCTGTCTCTCTCTGCCTGCCTGCCCGCCTCTCTCTCTCTGCCTGCCTGCCTGCCTCTCTCTCTCTGCCTGCCTGCCTGTCTCTCCCTGCCTGCCTGTCTCCCTGGCTGTCTCTCGATCTGTCTATTTTATTGTGTTATAGCCTGAATATTAAATGGGTTCTACTAAGCTGACATATGGAATTGTTTTAAGACGGTCATACCAAGGATAATTTAGCCATTTGATTTGTAATTTTAGGACCTCTTTAGGTACCCCAAAAATATATTTCCAAAGATTATTTGATAAAACATTGAATTTGGCTTTAGAAACACACTGAATAACAGATTCCTGTATGGAAAATCAGATTAGTAAAAAATAAATAAAATTGTCTCTCCTAAATCTGAGAGATATAAGAAATATCAGGAAAGTATGTACAGTGTATATACGTTTTTACCCATATGTTTATTTTTTTATTTATTTTTTATTTAAATAAAAAGAAATTGCAATAAACTACTTCCATATATATTTTCCTTCATATTTGAACTGGTTCCAGGCTACCTTCAGACGAGGCTTGTGGACGTTCTAGAGCAGAACAACGTACGTGTTTCTGAGTGTCACGTTTCCATAGAAGGGTCATATTAGCGTAGCTCCGACTTAGCTGACAGCTACTTTATTGAGTAAAAGTGCATTTAATATGTGCTGTTCCCACCTAGCTATCTTAAGATGAATGCACCTTGGATAAGAGTCTGCTAAATGACTCATGTACAAATCTAGTGTGTAGCCCAAACTGTTCAGACGCTACAGCCATTTTCGTGGGAAGACCTGTTTTCGGGATGTCTCATGGTCTTAACAAACACTGCTGTAGCTCGGCCACCTTCCACCACAGATGTAGAAAGCTGCCATTGAGGTGGGTGAAGACGCAGGCCATGAAGACGCAGGCCATGAACAACGCAGGCCATGAAGGCCATGAAGACGCAGGCCATGAAGACGCAGGCCATGAAGGCCATGAAGACGCAGGCCATGAAGACGCAGGCCATGAAGACGCAGGCCATGAAGACGCAGGCCATGAAGGCCATGAAGACGCAGGCCATGAAGACGCAGGCCATGAAGGCCATGAAGACGCAGGCCATGAAGGCCATGAAGACGCAGGCCATGAAGGCCATGAAGACGCAGGCCATGAAGACGCAGGCCATGAAGACGCAGGCCATGAAGACGCAGGCCATGAAGACGCAGGCCATGAAGACGCAGGCCATGAAGACGCAGGCCATGAAGACGCAGGCCATGAAGACGAAGGCCATGAAGACGCAGGCCATGAAGACGCAGGCCATGAAGACGCAGGCCATGAAGACGCAGGCCATGAAGACGCAGGCCATGAAGACGCAGGCCATGAAGACGCAGGCCATGAAGACGCAGGCCATGAAAACGCAGGCCACGAAGGCCATGAAGACGAAGGCCATGAAGACGCAGGCCATGAAGGCCATGAAGACGCAGGCCATGAAGACGCAGGCCATGAAGACGAAGGCCATGAAGACGCAGGCCACGAAGGCCATGAAGACGAAGGCCATGAAGACGCAGGCCATGAAGACGCAGGCCACGAAGGCCATGAAGACGCAGGCCATGAAGACGCAGGCCATGAAGACGCAGGCCACGCAGGCCATGAAGACGCAGGCCATGAAGACGCAGGCCATGAAGACGCAGGCCATGCAGGTCATGAAGACGCAGGCCATGAAGGCCATGAAGACGCAGGCCATGAAGACGCAGGCCATGAAGGCCATGAAGACGCAGGCCACGAAGGCCATGAAGACGAAGGCCATGAAGGCGCAGGCCATGAAGACGCAGGCCACGAAGGCCATGAAGACGCAGGCCATGAAGACGCAGGCCATGAAGACGCAGGCCATGAAGACGCAGGCCACGAAGGCCATGAAGACGCAGGCCATGAAGACGCAGGCCACGAAGGCCATGAAGACGCAGGCCATGAAGACGCAGGCCATGAAGACGCAGGCCACGAAGGCCATGAAGACGCAGGCCATGAAGACGAAGGCCATGAAGACGCAGGCCACGAAGGCCATGAAGACGAAGGCCATGAAGACGCAGGCCATGAAGACGCAGGCCACGAAGGCCATGAAGACGCAGGCCACGAAGGCCATGAAGACGCAGGCCACGAAGGCCATGAAGACGCAGGCCATGAAGACGCAGGCCATGAAGACGCAGGCCATGAAGACGAAGGCCATGAAGACGCAGGCCATGAAGACGCAGGCCATGAAGACGCAGGCCATGCAGGTCATGAAGACGCAGGCCACGAAGGCCATGAAGACGAAGGCCATGAAGACGCAGGCCATGAAGACGCAGGCCACGAAGGCCATGAAGACGCAGGCCATGAAGACGCAGGCCACGAAGGCCATGAAGACGCAGGCCATGAAGACGCAGGCCATGAAGACGCAGGCCATGAAGACGCAGGCCACGAAGGCCATGAAGACGCAGGCCATGAAGACGCAGGCCACGAAGGCCATGAAGACGCAGGCCATGAAGACGCAGGCCATGAAGACGCAGGCCACGAAGGCCATGAAGACGCAGGCCATGAAGACGAAGGCCATGAAGACGCAGGCCACGAAGGCCATGAAGACGAAGGCCATGAAGACGCAGGCCATGAAGACGCAGGCCACGAAGGCCATGAAGACGCAGGCCATGAAGACGAAGGCCATGAAGACGCAGGCCATGAAGACGCAGGCCATGAAGACGCAGGCCATGCAGGTCATGAAGACGCAGGCCACGAAGGCCATGAAGACGAAGGCCATGAAGACGCAGGCCATGAAGACGCAGGCCACGAAGGCCATGAAGACGCAGGCCATGAAGACGCAGGCCATGAAGACGCAGGCCACGAAGGCCATGAAGACGCAGGCCATGAAGACGCAGGCCACGAAGGCCATGAAGACGCAGGCCATGAAGACGCAGGCCATGAAGACGCAGGCCACGAAGGCCATGAAGACGCAGGCCATGAAGACGCAGGCCATGAAGACGCAGGCCACGAAGGCCATGAAGACGCAGGCCATGAAGACGCAGGCCATGAAGACGCAGGCCACGAAGGCCATGAAGACGCAGGCCATGAAGACGAAGGCCATGAAGACGCAGGCCATGCAACAAAAAAACAGTTTTTGAATGTTCCTACGCAAAGCAAAAGTGTGATTTATCAAACAATCCTACAAGCGTCAAATATATGCACACCGGTAAGAGAGAGCCATTGATAAATACCAATTTTTCTCAGCCTCAGTGCTTGTGCACAACCTTGGGCATTTAGAAACACACATGGTTAAAATCATCCCTTTAAAGCTTGGGCATTTAGAAACACACATGGTTAAAATCATCCCTTTAAAGCTTGGGCATTTAGAAACACACATGGTTAAAATCATCCCTTTAAAGCTTGGGCATTTAGAAACACACATGGTTAAAATCATCCCTTTAAAGCTTGTGGGGAATATACAGTACAACACCATACCATTGAATACAACGGCCCCAGAAATACAACGGCCCCAGAAATACAACGGCCCCAGAAATACAACGGCCCCAGAAATACAACGGCCCCAGAAAAATAAAAATAAATTCCCAGACTGAAATAGAGGTGCTAGTGTCAGAGATTGAGTACAACCTAAATGTTCTGTTTTGCTCCCTCAGTTGTGGCCTGACCAGTAAAAATGAAAACACCTCAACAAAGAGAGGATCATTAAGACAGTTAGTTGCTTTAGTAATGGCAAATATACTTCCAGTTGAGTAGTCAACACTCAACAATAAACCATCCATCCTCAACAGCTCCCTTCTGTAGGCGTATCCCAGGGTGCTTTTATTTGGTCCCCCCAAGTTTTCTGAGAGAAAAAATAAAATTGTATTTTTATTTATTGTTGGACATAAGACTGTAAAAACAACAGGAAATCAGCTCAAACAGATTTTTATTTTGGGGATTTTTTTCCCCAAGGGCTTCTTGCGGTCAATTTGCAGTCTACCATCCGCTCAAGAAAACCATCCGCTCAAGAAAACAATTGTCCCGTGGCTGAGTGTAGTGGATGATCCCTGGAGTAGGCTATAGGCCAACATTGCTGTTCTGCAGAATGAACGAGTCGCGCGTTCCACCTTTCCACCACATTCAGCAGCGTCTTGTGCGCATTACGTAAGCGATCACCTGCACATAACGAGCGGAAGCCTTTTCTGTTCACGTGGTTGAACTCGTTTCGGATGGTGCTTTTATGGTGATGTGGATGCTGTTTATTGCTCCGTTCCATATTTGGGAACCCATTGATGACATCACGGCAAAGAAACCCCTCTTAACTTCAACCTGTTGTGAGATGGTGAATGGAAATTGTATGGTACTGTTCGTTTTGCTGATGATTGCATCCAAGTCATTGGCTCATCAAGGGCTGTGAGATGCCGATCGGCCAGCTCCCGCTGATAGTCCCTGTTGACAATGGGTGGACAGCACTCGGATGTGCATCGGAATGGCATGCCTTTGCCTTTCTAAAGTAGTTCTTAAATCCTGTAAGATTAGTTCTGGGAAATTATATTTGATAAACCGATCTGTACTAGAGGTCGACCGATTATGATTTTTCAACGCCGATACCGATAATTGGAGGACCAAAAAAAGCCGATATCGATTTAATCGTACAATTAAAAAAAATTAAAAAATGTATTTGTAATAATGACAATTACAACAATACTGAATGAACACTTATTTTAACTTAATATAATACATCAATAAAATCAATTTAGCCTCAAATAAATAATGAAACATGTTCAATTTGGTTTAAATAATGCAAAAACAAAGTGTTGGAGAAGAAAGTAAAAGTGCAATATGTGCCATGTAAAAAAGCTAACGTTCCAGTTCCTTGCTCAGAACATGAGAACATATGAAAGCTGGTGGTTCCTTTTAACATGAGTCTTCAATATTCCCAGGTAAGAAGTTTTAGGTTGTAGTTATTATAGGAATTATAGGACTATTTCTCTCTATACCATTTGTATTTCATATACCTTTGACTATTGGATGTTCTTATAGGCACTTTAGTATTGCCAGTGTAACAGCTTCCGTCCCTCTCCTCGCCCCTACCTGGGCTCGAACCAGGAACACATCGACAACAGCCACCCTCAAAGCATCGTTACCCATCGCTCCACAAAAGCCGCGGCCCTTGCAGAGCAAGGAGAACAACTACTCCAAGTCTCAGAGCGAGTGACGTCACCAATTGAAATGCTATTAGCGCAGACCACGCTAACTAGCTAGCCATTTCACATTGGTTACACCAACCTAATCTAAGGCTTGAAGTCATAAACAGCTCAATGCTTGAAGCATTGCGAAGAGCTGCTGGCAAACTCACAAGTGCTGTTTGAATGAATGCGTACGAGCCTGCTGCTGCCTACCATCGCTCAGTCAGACTGCTCTATCAAATATCAAATCATAGACTTAATTATAACATAATTACACACACAAATACGAGCCTCAGGTCATAAATATGGTCTAATCCAGAAACTATAATTTTGAAAACAAGACGTTTATTCTTTCAGTGAAATACGGAACCGTTCCGTATTTTATCTAACGGGTGGCATCCCTAGGTCTAAATATTGCTGTTACACAAGCTTCAATGTTATGCAATACGTAGCATACAGACAGAGCAACATAGAACAAGCAAGACGTAGCATACAGACAGAGCAACATAGAACAAGCAAGACGTAGCATACAGACAGAGAAACATAGAACAAGCAAGACGTAGCATACAGACAGAGCAACATAGGACAAGCAAGACGTAGCATACAGACAGAGCAACATAGAACAAGCAAGACATAGCATACAGACAGAGCTTTCTGCGGATGTAACAGTGATGATGGCTATTGGGCTTCCTATCAAGCACTTTAAGAGCCTGTTTGTAGACAGACTGAATAGGTTTTAATGTTGTACAGCAAGCTTGGGCCCAACTAGTCAAGCAGTATGTTAAGTGGGGGAGTATCATAGATTTGAAGTACAGTTTTGCTCCCTCTGTAGTCAAACAATTTCATATAAATCAGAAATTAGCTAGGTTAAATTTGGTTATTTGAATTACCCTTTTCACGTGCTTTTTAAAAGAGAGGTTGGAATCAAGTATGATGCCAGGGTACTTAAAATCAGATATCACCTGGAGCTTCTTCCCTGACACATAGACATCTGGCTCAATAGCATCTGTTGCCCTCTTTGTGAAGAACATGCAAACAGTTTTTTTCACATTGAGATGCAAACACGAGTCACTGAGCCACTTTGTAACCTGGACCATTACAGTAGTGAGTTCTTGTGCAGCTTGTTGTTTGCTCTTTGCATGCACATATATCACTGTGTCATCTGCATACATTTGAACAGACCCAGTACAGACAGAAGGCAGATCATTAATGTAAAGGCTGAACAGGAGGGGCAACAGTATTGACCTTTGGGGGCACGCCCACATCATAGCTAAGAGTGGGCGACAGCTCATTGCTCACTGACACATTGAGTTCTGCCTTCAAGGTATGATATCTCAAGGCATCAGGGAAAAGTTGAACTTGGGAAATTTTGTGATGAGAATCTCATGGTTAACATTATCAAAAGCCCAGAAACACAGCCCCAACAACGCCCCCTTTGTCCATCTTGGACTTCACATTTTCCAGATGAAAGCAGTTGGCTGTTTCTGTGGAGTGTTTCGCTCTGAAGCCAAACTGCGTGGAGTGTAATGTGAAGGGGCTGTTGTTGAGGTGAGCAATCAGTTGTTCTGCTATATACTTTTCAACAACCTTTGACACCACAGGTAGTATACTAATGGGCCTGTAGTTACTCACGTCATCAGGGTCGACCGATTTAAAGATGGCCGTTATTGTGGCTGACTTCCATACCCTTGGAAACACCCCCAGACCAATAGATGTGTTGGTGACCTTAGTAATGTGGCCAATGAGTGACTCTTTGTAGTTTTTAAGAAAGGTAGAGTCCAGCCCAAACACATCTTTGGCTTTAGAGTTATTTAGTGAGCTAATCACCTTGTTCACCTTTGACTCAGAAACCTCCCTTATGATGAAGACAGGTTGAGCGTCATTCACTAGCACTGAGCCCAAGAAACAAGTGGAGGGGTTTTGTGTCAGTACCCTGACAGAGTCAATAAAGTAGGAATTGAAGGCCATTGCTATTTCAACTGCATCCTGTGTTAGATTGTTATTCACCATGATTTCTAGTCTTTTTGCAGTGTTACTATGGTCTTTCCCTGTTAACTTTTTTAGATTCTCCCAGATCAATTTAGAATTTCCCTTTGCTTCACCAATTATTTTTTTTGACCTTGGCCTGTCTGATTTCTTTCATCACCTTATTTCTCAATATGGTAAACCTACGTCTGTCATGCTCTAATTTGGATCTTAGGGCTATTTTTAGAGCATAATCTTGTTATTTCAACAATTTCCAGATATCTCCATTTAGCCAAGGAAGAGTGCTCTCTTGGCCAGGTTTGGATTTGATTTCCTTTAGGAAGCCATTTATTGTAGTCTGGATTGTGGATAGAAAAACCTGACTATCAGCTTCCACGTCTGTATAGGACAAGAGATCATTCCAGTTAATTCCCTAAATTGCGTTTTCAAAATGGTTTAATTCACTCTTAGGTACTAGTAGATCCGGCTTTCTAACAGTAGAGAGGTTAAACCTGCTCTTAGACAGCTTTCTGGCTATAAGTGTCAGATTATGATCAGACAGCCCAGTAACCATATTGAATGATTTAGTCACTCTATCTGGTTTATTACTGAACACCAGGTCAATCTGTGTTTGACAGGGAAGTGGGCAGACCAGACCAGCCAGCCTCCCAGACCAGGCAGGCAGGGCAGACTCCCAACCCCAGCCAGCCTTTCACATGGGCAGCAGCCTGCTAGACTGAACTACTGTTAGGTTACTGCTAGAATGCAATATGTTTAGGTTACTGCTAGACTGAACTACTGTTAGGTTACTGCTAGACTGAACTACTGTTAGGTTACTGCTAGACTGATCTACTGTTAGGTTACTGCTAGACTGAACTACTGTTAGGTTACTGCTAGACTGATCTACTGTTAGGTTACTGCTAGACTGATCTACTGTTAGGTTACTGCTAGACTGATCTACTGTTAGGTTACTGCTAGACTGAACTACTGTTAGGTTACTGCTAGACTGAACTACTGTTAGGTTACTGCTAGACTGAACTACTGTTAGATTACTGCTAGACTGATCTACTGTTAGGTTACTGCTAGACTGATCTACTGTTAGGTTACTGCTAGACTGATCTACTGTTAGATTACTGCTAGACTGAACTATGTTTAGGTTACTGCTAGACTGAACTATGTTAGGTTACTGCTAGACTGAACTATGTTTAGGTTACTGCTAGACTGCAATATGTTTAGGTTACAGCTAGACTGATCTACTGTTAGGTTACTGCTAGGCTAGCTACTGTTAGGTCACCGCTAGGCTAGCTAATATTAGGGTACAGCTAGGCTGAACTACTATTAGGTTACTGCTAGGCTATCGCTAGGCTAGCTACTGTTAGGTCACCGCTAGGCTAGCTACTGTTAGGTCACCGCTAGGCTAGCTACTGTTAGGTCACCGCTAGGCTAGCTACTGTTAGGGTACAGCTAGGCTGAACTACTATTAGGTTACTGCTAGGCTAGCTACTGTTAGGTCACCGCTAGGCTAGCTACTGTTAGGTCACCGCTAGGCTAGCTACTGTTAGGTCACCGCTAGGCTAGCTACTGTTAGGTCACCGCTAGGCTAGCTACTGTTAGGTCACCGCTAGGCTAGCTACTGTTAGGTCACCGCTAGGCTAGCTACTGTTAGGTTACCACTAGGCTAGCTAACTGATGCTGCTGTAATAGTATATGCCACATAGGATTGCAAAATTCTGGGAATTTTCAATAAATTCCCTGCTTGGAGGATTCCGGATTTCCTTCTTATTCCTTTCTGATTCCGGATTTCCTTCTTATTCCTTTCTGATTCCCGGATTTCCTTCTTATTCCTTTCTGATTCACGGATTTCCTTCTTATTCCTTTCTGATTCCGGATTTCCTTCTTATTCCTTTCTGATTCTGGATTTCCTTCTTATTCCTTTCTGATTCCGGATTTCCTTCTTATTCCTTTCTGATTCCGGATTTCCTTCTTATTCCTTTCTGATTCCCGGATTTCCTTCTTATTCCTTTCTGATTCTGGATTTCCTTCTTATTCCTTTCTGATTCCGGATTTCCTTCTTATTCCTTTCTGATTCCGGATTTCCTTCTTATTCCTTTCTGATTCCGGATTTCCTTCTTATTCCTTTCTGATTCCCGGATTTCCTTCTTATTCCTTTCTGATTCTGGATTTCCTTCTTATTCCTTTCTGATTCCCGGATTTCCTTCTTATTCCTTTCTGATTCTGGATTTCCTTCTTATTCCTTTCTGATTCTGGATTTCCTTCTTATTCCTTTCTGATTCCGGATTTCCTTCTTATTCCTTTCTGATTCCCGGATTTCCTTCTTATTCCTTTCTGATTCCCGGATTTCCTTCTTATTCCTTTCTGATTCCGGATTTCCTTCTTATTCCTTTCTGATTCCCGGATTTCCTTCTTATTCCTTTCTGATTCCGGATTTCCTTCTTATTCCTTTCTGATTCCGGATTTCCTTCTTATTCCTTTCTGATTCTGATTCTGGACAAGTAAAGCATGGTCTTCGAGCATGTGGCCCCTGCCGAAATCAAACTATGGCGTTGCTGCTTTTTGTCGAACAAAATGCAACAGCGAGTGTACAACGCTGCATACAGCCCCCCCTCCACCCCCCCCTCTCCACGCAGACTCAACGTACGGGGTTTGTACAATACATAGTTTCCCTGTATTTGAGTTGGAAACAGCTGTGAATGGAGCTGTGCCGTATTTCCGGTTTGTGCTTGAGTCTTGTGAAACCATGTTTGTTTGCTGCTTTTTATTACTAGCAGTTCTTTAGGCTATGGACTCAAATTAGTTCATATTAGCAGAATGTTATGTACTGTAAATAGCATATCAAATTTGTATCAGTCGTGAAAATAAACAGTTCGTATAACAAAAATAATTGTTATGCACTGGGGCCCCTCATAACAGCATGGGTCTCAACAAACAGTATCTCTACTTGCACATGATCATCTGATCATTTATCACTCCAGTGTTAATCTGCTAAATTGTAATTATTCGCCTACCTCCTCATGCCTTTTGCACACATTGTATATAGACTCTTTTTCTTTTTTCTACTGTGTTATTGACTTATTTATTGTTTACTCCATGTGTAACTCTGTGTTGTTGTCTGTTCACACTGCTATGCTTTATCTTGGCCAGGTCGCAGTTGTAAATGAGAACTTGTTCTCAACTAGCCTACCTGTTTAAATAAAGGTAGAATTTTTTTATTTTTTTTTAAACAGTAAGTGCTACTTATCTGACCACTGAACTTGAGTCTGTTAGCCAACACACATGCACACGCTCTCTCACACACTCGCTTTCTCTCTCTTTCTCTCTCTCTCACTCACTCACAAACACACACTTACCCCCTACACACCCTGCACGTCCCGAGCCTTTAATGAAGTCAAAGCCGAAATGTCAGTGGACATATGAAAGCTCCTGTGATTACATGGGCTGAGCCCTAATTGAGCCTCCAGAGAACTCTGAGTACTGAGAAGACTGCTCTATACAGATCACTTCAGTTCATTTAACAGCCTGTGTTCTGCTGCTCTGTCTGTCTATCTGTTTGGGGTCCTTAGTTGTGTTAGACAGACAGACATGTCATGACTCGTGTACCCTTTGGAGTTGGTCAGAAAGACATAGAGGTGTTTGTACTGTAGTTATTTCCACTTCTCTCCCCAAGAGAAACAGAAAGAGTTCTAGACTTGTATCTTTCATCTAGTTATCTTTCATCTATTCTGAACTGTATGATGATGCTGATTTTGATTTGAGTATGCGAGAAGGAGTTGGTGTGGTTGGAATAAGACTCGCGGTGTGGAGCCAGTTTGTGATTACGTGAGGGGCTCAGATAAAACTGCTGACCCTCCCTGATGTGCCCTCCTCCTCTCCTCTTCTCCTGTAACTGATTACTTATTACCCAGACAGGAAGTGTTTTTTGTTTAGCTTTGGAATAACAAGGTCCCTGTTTTCAGAAAGGGGGGGGGGACATGCTGTAGACCCCCTTGCCGCCCCTACAAACAAACAAACACACACCTCCCCCTCCCCTTTAATCTGTTCCAGTTCATATGGTCATAACAGTAGGGAAACAGGAGAGGGCTGGGGGAGATGTACAGAGCAATGTGGTTATGAAATGCTTCCCTCTATGTTCCATAATGCAGGTCAGAGAATGACCTATTTAGAGGCTCTCAAAAGACCGCTGTTTCAGCGCCAGACAGACGGCTCTGTTCTGCGTGTATCTCTCGCTCTCAATTCAATTCGAGGGGCTTTATTGGCATGGGAAACGTATGTTAACATTGCAAAAGCAAGTGAAGTAGATAAATCTCTCTCTCTCTCACTGTCTCGCGCTCTCTCTCTCTCGCTGTCTCTCGCTGTCTCTCTCGCTCTCGCTCTCTCTCGCTGTCTCTCTCGCTCTCTCGCTGTCTCTCTCTCTCTCGCTGTCTCTCTCTCTCTCGCTGTCTCTCTCTCTCTCGCTGTCTCTCTCTCTCTCGCTGTCTCTCTCTCTCTCGCTCTCTCCCGTTCTCTCGCTCTCTCTCTCTCGCTCTCTCTCTCTCGCTGTCTCTCTCTCGCTGTCTCGCTCTCTCTCTCTCTCTCGCTGTCTCTCACTGTCTCTCTTGCTCGCTCTCGCTCGCTCTCGCTCTCTCTCGCTGTCTCTCTCTCTCTCGCTGTCTCTCTCTCTCTCGCTGTCTCTCTCTCTCTCGCTGTCTCTCTCGCTGTCTCTCTCGCTGTCTCTCTCGCTGTCTCTCTCGCTGTCTCTCTCGCTGTCTCTCTCGCTGTCTCTCGCTGTCTCTCTCGCTCTCTCTCTCTCTCTCTCTCTCTTGCTGTCTCTCTCTCTCGCTGTCTCTCGCTGTCTCTCTCGCTGTCTCTCTCGCTGTCTCTCTCGCTGTCTCTCTCGCTCGCTCTCTCGCTCTCTCTCTTGTTGTCTCTCTCTCTCTCGCTCTCTCTCTCTCGCTGTCTCTCTCTCTCTCGCTGTCTCTCTCTCTCTCGCTGTCTCTCTCGCTGTCTCTCTCTCGCTGTCTCTCTCTCGCTGTCTCTCTCTCGCTGTCTCTCTCTCGCTGTCTCTCTCTCGCTGTCTCTCTCTCGCTCTCTCTCTCTCGCTGTCTCTCTCTCTCGCTGTCTCTCTCTCTCGCTGTCTCTCTCTCTCGCTGTCTCTCTCTCTCGCTGTCTCTCTCGCTGTCTCTCTCGCTGTCTCTCTCTCTCTCTCTCGCTGTCTCTCTCGCTGGCTCTCTCGCTGGCTCTCTCGCTCTCTCTCGCTCTCTCTCTCGCTCTCTCTCTCTCGCTGTCTCTCTCTCGCTGTCTCTCTCTCGCTCTCTCTCTCTCTCTCTCGCTGTCTCTCTCTCGCTCTCTCTCTCGCTGTCTCTCTCGCTCTCGCTCTCTCTCTCTCTCTCTCGCTGTCTCTCTCTCTCTCTCGCTGTCTCTCTCTCTCTCGCTGTCTCTCTCTCTCTCGCTGTCTCTCTCTCCCGTTCTCTTGCTCTCTCTCTCTCGCTCTCTCTCTCTCGCTGTCTCTCTCTCGCTCTCTCTCTCGCTCTCTCTCTCTCGCTGTCTCTCTCTCGCTGTCTCTCTCTCTCTCACTGTCTCTCTCGCTCTCTCCCGTTCTCTTGCTCTCTCTCTCTGTCTCTCTCTCGCTGTCTCTCTCTCGCTGTCTCTCTCTCGCTGTCTCTCTCTCGCTGTCTCTCTCTCGCTGTCTCTCTCTCGCTCTCTCTCTCGCTGTCTCTCTCGCTCTCTCTCTCTCTCGCTGTCTCTCTGTCTCTCGCTGTCTCTCTCTCTCGCTGTCTCTCTCTCTCTCGCTGTCTCTCTCTCTCTCGCTGTCTCTCTCTCTCTCGCTGTCTCTCTCTCTCTCGCTGTCTCCCGTTCTCTTGCTCTCTCTCGCTCTCTCTCTCTCGCTGTCTCTCTCTCGCTGTCTCGCTCTCTCTCTCGCTCTCTCTCTCGCTGTCTCTCTCTCTCGCTCTCTCTCGCTCTCGCTCTCGCTGTCTCTCTCTCTCTCGCTGTCTCTCTCTCTCTCGCTGTCTCTCTCTCTCTCGCTGTCTCTCTCTCTCTCGCTCTCTCTCTCGCTGTCTCTCTCGCTGTCTCTCTCGCTGTCTCTCTCGCTGTCTCTCTCGCTGTCTCTCTCGCTGTCTCTCTCGCTGTCTCGCTCGCTCGCTCTCTCGCTCGCTCTCTCGCTCGCTCTCTCGCTCGCTCTCTCTCTCTCTCGCTCGCTCTCTCTCTCTCTCGCTCTCTCTCTCTCTCTCTCTCTCTCTCTCTTGCTGTCTCTCTCTCTCTCGCTGTCTCTCGCTGTCTCTCTCGCTGTCTCTCTCGCTGTCTCTCTCGCTGTCTCTCTCGCTCTCTCGCTCTCTCTCTCTCTCTCTTGCTGTCTCTCTCTCTCTCGCTCTCTCTCTCTCGCTGTCTCTCTCTCTCTCGCTGTCTCTCTCGCTGTCTCTCTCTCGCTGTCTCTCTCTCGCTGTCTCTCTCTGACCCAGTCCAAATCGGTCAGAACCACCTTCCAACCCGAGACAATATGTTAAGCTGCTTGTTTGTTCATGCCAGCTCTCCTGCTTTAGACAGATTTTCATGTCTCTTCACTAAGCCTACAGCCTCTGAGAGAGCATTGTCAGAAACAGAACTCTCACACACACACACACACACACACAGGAATAGTCACTAGAGATGGTAAAATCCACACATTCAGATATGATGATTAGTTGTTTCCAAATGTTGTTAATACGTATCTGTATGACTTGCGGATTTAAAAAGTATTGATTCTTTGTATGAGAGTACATGGTACACAAAAGTACTAGCAGACAGCTCTTCTACTTGGTAATTTTGTTGTGGTCTGGTCTCTTAACCTCCACATCAGACAGGCACATCTGTTCTGTGTGCTGTCTGCCTGTTGCCATGACAACGCCGTGTCGTCCGCCCTGCCTGCCGTCTGTCCCCCCTCCCCCCCCCCCCCCCCCCCCAGCAGCACAGATATGACCTGACCTGACTCTCACACACACACACACACACACACACACACACACACACACACACAGAGAGAGACACAGAGACATATATGCCCTCTCCTGTCTCTGTCTGGCTGTCACCCCTGACCCATTAACCCCTGACCTATACAACATTGTTCTGTAGCCACGGTAACCAGCTCTGTATTGACATTGTGTTGGTTTTAACAGTTGATCATCAGCTCTGCAAATTAGTAGGTAGTGTCAGACACACAAACCCAGACACAGCACATACACAGACAACAGGATGCACACATACAGACACACACACACACACACACACAACAGGATGCGCACATACACACACACAGACAACAGGATGCGCACAGACACACACACAGCTACACACAAAACCCAGCAGGACATACAGGTAACTAACTACCAAATGATGGAGTTTCACATGGAAGATGGTGTGAGTTCCAGACACTTGTAGAATCTATTGCAGCTGTTCTGGCTCGTGGCGGCCCAACGCCCGATTAAGACACGTCATTTAGGTGTTTCCTTTATGTTGACAGTTACCTGTAGAGTGTCACACTCGAACAGAACAGACAGTCACTCGTGCCTGAGTGTGGGTGGGTAACACTGACACAACTAGTTCACATACACTGTCCTCCACCGGAGACCGGGGTTCACATCCCAATCCAGGCTCTCATTTCCTTGCTGACTCTCCTCCCTACTGTCTCCCCTGTATATCTGTCTGACTCTCCTCCCTACTGTCTCCCCTGTATATCTGTCTGACTCTCCTCCCTCCCCTGTATATCTGTCTGACTCTCCTCCCTCCCCTGTATATCTGTCTGACTCTCCTCCCTGCTCTGTCTCCCCTGTATATCTGTCTGACTCTCCTCCCTGCTCTGTCTCCCCTGTATATCTGTCTGACTCTCCTCCCTGCTCTGTCTCTCCTGTATATCTGTCTGACTCTCCTCCCTCCCCTGTATATCTGTCTGACTCTCCTCCCTCCCCTGTATATATGTCTCAATAAATACAAATCCCCTGACCCTGTGTCAAACGCTGAGTGCTAAAACCAGTTTTAAAAGGAAACTGCACCCGCTGATTTGGCCTCATTTTTTGGCTTGCTCCTTAAAATGCTGGCAGCCATGACAGAAGCCAAGCATGAGTTGGCTTGTGGTTTGATGTGGGTGTTTCTTGGGTATGTCCTTGCCACCACCGAAACACACTCATCTGTCAGAACCTTGTCTGCAGCTGTCCCCCCCCCCCTCCCCACGCTATCACAACAAACCTCCTGCAGGTTGAGTTCAATAACTACAGGCAGATGTATGGTGAGATGCCGGAGGAAGTTTTGAATTGGTCAGTAGCTTACAGAGTAAAATGAGAAGAATGCAGATACTGAATTTATGTAGATATTCTAAACTAAGTGTTTTAATAAAGGTCCATGTAGAATAAACAGCCCTTTACATAATACCATAGAAGTGTTCTGCTAATATTAACGATGTGCACCTTTCATTGTCATTCCCAGCCGATACAGATACTGTGCCTATACGTATTTTGTCTGATCATAATGGGGTTACCATGGTAACATGTCAGAGTCGTCATACCTTCCTGTGTGGTGATAATGGGGATACCTTATCATACATGTCAGTGGTCATAACTTCCTATGTGGTGATAATGGGGCTACCATGGTAACATGTCAGAGTCGTCATACCTTCCTGTCTGGTGGTAATGGGGCTACCATGGTAACATGTCAGAGTCGTCATACCTTCCTGTCTGATGATAATAGGGCTACCATGGTAACATGTCAGAGTCGTCATACCTTCCTGTCTGATGATAATAGGGCTACCATGGTAACATGTCAGTCGTCATACCTTCCTGTCTGATGATAATGGGGCTACCATGGTAACATGTCAGTGTTGATACCTTCCTGTCTGGTGGTAATGGGGCTACCATGGTAACATGTCAGTGTTGATACCTTCCTGTCTGGTGGTAATGGGACTACCATGGTAACATGTCAGTGTTGATACCTTCCTGTCTGGTGGTAATGGGGCTACCATGGTAACATGTCAGAGTCGTCATACCTTCCTGTCTGGTGGTAATGGGGCTACCATGGTAACATGTCAGAGTCGTCATACCTTCCTGTCTGATGATAATAGGGCTACCATGGTAACATGTCAGAGTCGTCATACCTTCCTGTCTGATGATAATAGGGCTACCATGGTAACATGTCAGTCGTCATACCTTCCTGTCTGATGATAATGGGGCTACCATGGTAACATGTCAGTGTTGATACCTTCCTGTCTGGTGGTAATGGGGCTACCATGGTAACATGTCAGTGTTGATACCTTCCTGTCTGGTGGTAATGGGACTACCATGGTAACATGTCAGTGTTGATACCTTCCTGTCTGGTGGTAATGGGGCTACCATGGTAACATGTCAGAGTCGTCATACCTTCCTGTCTGATGATAATGGGGCTACCATGGTTAACATGCCAGTGTTGATACCTTCCTGTCTGGTGGTAATGGGGCTACCATGGTAACATGTCAGAGTCATCATACCTTCCTGTCTGGTGATAATGGGGCTACCATGGTAACATGTCAGAGTCATCATACCTTCCTGTCTGGTGATAATGGCGCTACCATGGTAACATGTCAGAGTCATCATACCTTCCTGTCTGGTGATAATGGGGCTACCATGGTAACATGTCAGAGTCATCATACCTTCCTGTCTGGTGATAATGGGGCTACCATGCTAACATGTCAGAGTCATCATACCTTCCTGTCTGGTGATAATGGGGCTACCATGGTAACATGTCAGAGTCATCATACCTTCCTGTCTGGTGATAATGGGGCTACCATGGTAACATGTCAGTGTTGATACCTTCCTGTCTGGTGGTAATGGGGCTACCATGGTAACATGTCAGAGTCATCATACCTTCCTGTCTGGTGATAGTGGGGCTACCATGGTAACATGTCAGTGTTGATACCTTCCTGTCTGGTGGTAATGGGGCTACCATGGTAACATGTCAGTGTTGATACCTTCCTGTCTGGTGGTAATGGGGCTACCATGGTAACATGTCAGAGTCATCATACCTTCCTGTCTGGTGATAATGGGGCTACCATGGTAACATGTCAGAGTCATCATACCTTTCTGTCTGGTGATAGTGGGGCTACCATGGTAACATGTCAGAGTCATCATACCTTCCTGTCTGATGATAATGGGGCTACCATGGTAACATGTCAGTGTTGATACCTTCCTGTCTGTTGGTAATGGGGCTACCATGGTAACATGTCAGTGTTGATACCTTCCTGTCTGGTGATAATGGGGCTACCATGGTAACATGTCAGAGTGTTGATACCTTCCTGTCTGGTGGTAATAGGGCTACCATGGTAACATGTCAGAGTCATCATACCTTCCTGTCTGGTGATAATGGGGCTACCATGGTAACATGTCAGAGTGTTGATACCTTCCTGTCTGGTGGTAATGGGGCTACCATGGTAACATGTCAGAGTCATCATACCTTCCTGTCTGGTGATAATGGGGCTACCATGGTAACATGTCAGAGTCATCATACCTTCCTGTCTGGTGATAATGGGGCTACCATGGTAACATGTCAGAGTCATCATACCTTCCTGTCTGGTGATAATGGGGCTACCATGGTAACATGTCAGAGTCATCATACCTTCCTGTCTGGTGATAATGGGGCTACCATGGTAACATGTCAGTGTTGATACCTTCCTGTCTGGTGGTAATGGGGCTACCATGGTAACATGTCAGAGTCATCATACCTTCCTGTCTGGTGATAGTGGGGCTACCATGGTAACATGTCAGTGTTGATACCTTCCTGTCTGGTGGTAATGGGGATACCATGGTAACATGTCAGAGTGTTGATACCTTCCTGTCTGGTGGTAATGGGGCTACCATGGTAACATGTCAGAGTCATCATACCTTCCTGTCTGGTGATAATGGGGCTACCATGGTAACATGTCAGAGTCATCATACTTTCCTGTCTGGTGATAGTGGGGCTACCATGGTAACATGTCAGAGTGTTGATACCTTCCTGTCTGGTGGTAATGGGGCTACCATGGTAACATGTCAGAGTCATCATACCTTCCTGTCTGGTGATAATGGGGCTACCATGGTAACATGTCAGAGTCATCATACCTTCCTGTCTGGTGATAGTGGGGCTACCATGGTAACATGTCAGAGTCATCATACCTTCCTGTCTGGTGATAATGGGGCTACCATGGTAACATGTCAGAGTCATCATACCTTCCTGTCTGGTGATAATGGGGCTACCATGGTAACATGTCAGAGTCATCATACCTTCCTGTCTGGTGATAATGGGGCTACCATGGTAACATGTCAGAGTCATCATACCTTCCTGTCTGGTGATAATGGGGCTACCATGGTAACATGTCAGTGTTGATACCTTCCTGTCTGGTGGTAATGGGGCTACCATGGTAACATGTCAGAGTCATCATACCTTCCTGTCTGGTGATAGTGGGGCTACCATGGTAACATGTCAGTGTTGATACCTTCCTGTCTGGTGGTAATGGGGATACCATGGTAACATGTCAGAGTGTTGATACCTTCCTGTCTGGTGGTAATGGGGCTACCATGGTAACATGTCAGAGTCATCATACCTTCCTGTCTGGTGATAATGGGGCTACCATGGTAACATGTCAGAGTCATCATACCTTCCTGTCTGGTGATAGTGGGGCTACCATGGTAACATGTCAGAGTGTTGATACCTTCCTGTCTGGTGGTAATGGGGCTACCATGGTAACATGTCAGAGTCATCATACCTTCCTGTCTGGTGATAATGGGGCTACCATGGTAACATGTCAGAGTCATCATACCTTCCTGTCTGGTGATAGTGGGGCTACCATGGTAACATGTCAGTGTTGATACCTTCCTGTCTGGTGGTAATGGGGCTACCATGGTAACATGTCAGAGTCATCATACCTTCCTGTCTGGTGATAGTGGGGCTACCATGGTAACATGTCAGTGTTGATACCTTCCTGTCTGGTGGTAATGGGGCTACCATGGTAACATGTCAGAGTGTTGATACCTTCCTGTCTGGTGGTAATGGGGCTACCATGGTAACATGTCAGAGTCATCATACCTTCCTGTCTGGTCATAATGGGGCTACCATGGTAACATGTCAGAGTCATCATACCTTCCTGTCTGGTGATAGTGGGGCTACCATGGTAACATGTCAGAGTGTTGATACCTTCCTGTCTGGTGGTAATGGGGCTACCATGGTAACATGTCAGTCATCATACCTTCCTGTCTGGTGATAATGGGGCTACCATGGTAACATGTCAGAGTCATCATACCTTCCTGTCTGGTGATAGTGGGGCTACCATGGTAACATGTCAGAGTCATCATACCTTCCTGTCTGATGATAATGGGGCTACCATGGTAACATGTCAGTGTTGATACCTTCCTGTCTGGTGGTAATGGGGCTACCATGGTAACATGTCAGAGTCATCATACCTTTCTGTCTGGTGGTAATGGGGCTACCATGGTAACATGTCAGTGTTGATACCTTCCTGTCTGGTGATAATGGGGCTACCATGGTAACATGTCAGAGTGTTGATACCTTCCTGTCTGGTGGTAATAGGGCTACCATGGTAACATGTCAGAGTCATCATACCTTCCTGTCTGGTGATAATGGGGCTACCATGGTAACATGTCAGAGTGTTGATACCTTCCTGTCTGGTGGTAATGGGGCTACCATGGTAACATGTCAGAGTCATCATACCTTCCTGTCTGGTGATAATGGGGCTACCATGGTAACATGTCAGAGTGTTGATACCTTCCTGTCTGGTGGTAATAGGGCTACCATGGTAACATGTCAGAGTCATCATACCTTCCTGTCTGGTGATAATGGGGCTACCATGGTAACATGTCAGAGTGTTGATACCTTCCTGTCTGGTGATAATGGGGCTACCATGGTAACATGTCAGAGTCATCATACCTTCCTGTCTGGTGATAGTGGGGCTACCATGGTAACATGTCAGAGTCATCATACCTTCCTGTCTGGTGATAATGGGGCTACCATTGTAACATGTCAGAGTGTTGATACCTTCCTGTCTGGTGATAATGGGGCTACCATGGTAACATGTCAGAGTGTTGATACCTTCCTGTCTGGTGATAGTGGGGCTACCATGGTAACATGTCAGTGTTGATACCTTCCTGTCTGGTGATAGTGGGGCTACCATGGTAACATGTCAGTGTTGATACCTTCCTGTCTGGTGATAGTGGGGCTACCATGGTAACATGTCAGAGTGTTGATACCTTCCTTTAAACATCAACTATCCCTCATTTTGACTGATAACGTTCAATTCAATAATACAAAAAGACAATCCATGTAAAAGTTGTCTAATAGAATTGTAATACCTTGTGCCAGGTCTCTCTCCATTGAGACATCAGTATCAAGCCTGTCTGTCAGAGTGCCAGGTCTCTCTCCATTGAGACATCAAATCAAATTTTATTTGTCACATACACATGGTTAGCAGATGTTAATGCGAGTGTAGCGAAATGCTTGTGCTTCTAGTTCCGACAATGCAGTAATAACAAGTAATCTAACTAACAATTCCAAAACTACTGTCTTGTACACAGTGTAAGGGGATAAAGAATATGTACATAAGGATATATGAATGAGTGATGGTACAGAGCAGCATAGGCAAGATACAGTAGATGGTATCGAGTACAGTATGTACAAATGAGATGAGTATGTAAACAAAGTGGCATAGTTTAAAGTGGCTAGTGATACATGTATTACATAAGGATACAGTCGATGATATAGAGTACAGTATATACGTATGCATATGAGATGAATAATGTAGGGTAAGTAACATTATATAAGGTAGCATTGTTTAAAGTGGCTAGTGATATATTTACATCATTTCCCATCAATTCCCATTATTAAAGTGGCTGGAGTTGAGTCAGTGTCAGTGTGTTGGCAGCAACCACTCACTGTTAGTGGTGGCTGTTTAACAGTCTGATGGCCTTGAGATTGAAGCTGTTTTTCAGTCTCTCGGTCCCAGCTTTGATGCACCTGTACTGACCTCGCCTTCTGGATGATAGCGGGGTGAACAGGCAGTGGCTCGGGTGGTTGATGTCCTTGATGATCTTTATGGCCTTCCTGTGACATCGGGTGGTGTAGGTGTCCTGGAGGGCAGGTAGTTTGCCCCCGGTGATGTGTTGTGCAGACCTCACTACCCTCTGGAGAGCCTTACGGTTGAGGGCGGTGCAGTTGCCGTACCAGGCGGTGATACAGCCCGCCAGGATGCTCTCGATTGTGCATCTGTAGAAGTTTGTGAGTGCTTCTGGTGACAAGCCAAATTTCTTCAGCGGATCATTGTTATTCTAACTTCCGCGACGCATATAAGGCCCTGCCCCGCCCCCCTTTCGGAAAAGCTGACCACGACTCCATTTTGTTGATCCCTGCCTACAGACAGAAACTAAAACAAGAGGCTCCCACGCTGAGGTCTGTCCAACGCTGGTCCGACCAAGCTGACTCCACACTCCAAGACTGCTTCCATCACGTGGACTGGGAGATGTTTCGTATTGCGTCAGATAACAACATTGACGAATACGCTGATTCGGTGTGCGAGTTCATTAGAACGTGCGTTGAAGATGTCGTTCCCATAGCAACGATTAAAACATTCCCTAATCAGAAACCGTGGATTGATGGCAGCATTCGTGTGAAACTGAAAGCGCGAACCACTGCTTTTAATCAGGGCAAGGTGTCTGGTAACATGACCGAATACAAACAGTGCAGCTATTCCCTCCGCAAGGCTATCAAACAAGCTAAGCGCCAGTACAGAGACAAAGTAGAATCTCAATTCAACGGCTCAGACACGAGGCATGTGGCAGGGTCTACAGTCAATCACGGACTACAGGAAGAAATCCAGCCCAGTCACGGACCAGGATGTCTTGCTCCCAGGCAGACTAAATAACTTTTTTGCCTGCTTTGAGGACAATACAGTGCCACTGACACGGCCTGCAAAGGAAAACATGCGGTCTCTCCTTCACTGCAGCCGAGGTGAGTAAGACATTTAAACGTGTTAACCCTCGCAAGGCTGCAGGCCCAGACGGCATCCCCAGCCGCGCCCTCAGAGCATGCGCAGACCAGCTGGCCGGTGTGTTTACGGACATATTCAATCAATCCCTATACCAGTCTGCTGTTCCCACATGCTTCAAGAGGGCCACCATTGTTCCTGTTCCCAAGAAAGCTAAGGTAACTGAGCTAAACGACTACCGCCCCGTAGCACTCACATCCGTCATCATAAAGTGCTTTGAGAGACTAGTCAAGGACCATATCACCTCCACCCTACCTGACACCCTAGACCCACTCCAATTTGCTTACCGCCCAAATAGGTCCACAGACGATGCAATCTCAACCACACTGCACACTGCCCTAACCCATCTGGACAAGAGGAATACCTATTTGAGAATGCTGTTCATCGACTACAGCTCGGCATTCAACACCATAGTACCCTCCAAGCTCGTCATCAAGCTCGAAACCCTGGGTCTCGACCCCGCCCTGTGCAACTGGGTACTGGACTTCCTGACGGGCCGCCCCCAGGTGGTGAGGGTAGGCAACAACATCTCCTCCCCGCTGATCCTCAACACTGGGGCCCCACAAGGGTGCGTTCTGAGCCCTCCTGTACTCCCTGTTCACCCACGACTGCGTGGCCACGCACGCTTTCAACTCAATCATCAAGTTTGCGGACGACACAACAGTGGTAGGCTTGATTACCAACAACGACGAGACGGCCTACAGGGAGGAGGTGAGGGCCCTCGGAGTGTGGTGTCAGGAAAATAACCTCACACTCAACGTCAACAAAACTAAGGAGATGATTGTGGACTTCAGGAAACAGCAGAGGGAACACCCCCCTATCCACATCGATGGAACAGTAGTGGAGAGGGTAGCAAATTTTAAGTTCCTCGGCATACACATCACAGACAAACTGAATTGGTCCACTCACACAGACAGCATCGTGAAGAAGGCGCAGCAGCGCCTCTTCAACCTCAGGAGGGGAAGTGTGGTTGAGATCAGTATCAAGCCTGTCTGTCAGAGTGCCAGGTCTCTCTCCATTCAGAGACATCAGTATCAAGCCCGTCTGTCAGAGTGCCAGGTCTCTCTCCATTCAGAGACATCAGTATCAAGCCCGTCTGTCAGAGTGCCAGGTCTCTCTCTATTCAGAGACATCAGTATCAAGCCCGTCTGTCAGTCTGGACTTCATCACATCATCTTGCAAGTCTCCATGTGTTGGCTCCATAGATGCATCTGAGAACACATACACAGTCACTGTTCTATTACCAATAGCAGTTAGGATAGGTAATATAAAAATATGTAGACTATGTTGAAGTTTTAAAAGCTCAGCCTAAACCTGGTCTCCCCATCATCAACCGTGGGTGAGCAGGCAAGAGGTGAGGCTGGAGGTGAGGTCTTTACCAGAGCCCCATTGATGAGAATAGCAGCATAGATCAGCTCCTGGCCCCTCGTCAAAGATACTGGTTGGTCACACACACACACACACACTGATTACATTATCAATGGTGGTTATGATTAGCCTGGTGAAACCAACCTGATCCCTGTGTTCACCTTTCTATTTCACTTCAAATATCATAAAACGTAACGTGAAATAGAATAGAGAACACAGGGATCAGGCTAGGTTCTTCCAGGCTATATTATAAAGGTGAATGGGAACAAAACTCTAAATTGTTTTGCCCCAGCTATCACATCTGACTCCAGTAATCAACTAATCATGATCTTCAGTTTAGAATTCAGTTAGTTTAATCAGCTGTGTTTGCTAGGGATGTGATCAAAGTGTGACAGCACTCTGGCCCCCGAGGACTGGAGCTGCCCATCCCTGATTGATAGGGATGCTCACAGGGAGGGCATGTCTACGTGATGCTGAGGTGGTCTTCTCTCTATGTTGCATGTTTGGCTGAAAAATGGACATTTCTCAAACAACTGCAGCAGGCAATCCTCATAAACAATGTACTTCCTCATCTTATGAGGTGGTCTTGACTGGGAGGGTCTGTGACAGGGTGATACAATAGACAGACGTGGTAAATTGCAGGATAAAATGCAATTATGTTCAATGTCCGTAGCTTATGCCTGCTCATACCATTAACCCCACCGCCATCATGGGGCACTCTGTTCACAACGTTGACATCACCAAACGGCAACGAAACGAAAACAACGTTGGAGGCGGCTTATGGTAGAGAAATTAACCTTTTATTCTCTGGCAACAACTCTGGTGGACATTCCTGCAGTCAGCATACCAATTGTGTGCTCCCTCAAAACTTAAGACATCTGTGGCATTGTGTTGTGTGCCAAAACTGCACATTTTAGTGTGGCCCTTTAGTGTCCCCAGCACAAGGTACACCTGTGTAATGATCGTGTCGTTTAATCAGCTTCTTGATATGCCACACCTGTCAGGTGGATGGATTATCTTGGTAAAGGAGAAATGCTCACTAACAGGGATGTGAACACATGTGTGCGCAAAATGTGAGTGAAATAAGCTTTTTGTGCGTATGGAACATTTCTTTTATTTCAGCTCATGAATCATGGGACAAACACTTTAAATTTTGCATTTATATTTTTGTTCCGTGTAAATATTTAATTTATCCAGAGTGTTAAAGTAGCAGGACTATCTGATTTCCAGAATAATGTTAGACATGTCTTTGCCATGAGCACAGACAGATCAATATATTTTTTCTGATTCTTGTTCCATGGATCTAGTTCACTAGTCCCAAACAGACACAAGCTAATCGTGAGGCAGTTAACCCACTGTTCCCCACTGTCATTGTAAATAAGAATTTGTTCTTAACTGACTTGCCTAGTTAAATAAAAAATGTAAATTAAAACTTTTTTTTTTTTATATATAATTTTGCGAAGTTGTTCTGGTGTATAGTGCACTCTGTGACTGGTTTTAAACCGAGAGAGTTTGTCTGAGTTTGTAGGAACATTTGTATGCTTTCTAACATATACAAATACCATTCTCTCTGCTTATTTCAACCTGTCATTTGAATCCAGTAATATCTGTCTACTGGCATATGAGAGTCGCTAGAACTGAGATGGGGAAACAATCCCTTTCCCATAATACCCCTTCATCCTGGAACACGCTTCACAAGTTAGAGGAGTTGGTGTCGTCGTCTGTTTTTAAGACTCTGATCAACAACACCGTTTGTGAAAACTGCAGTTGTTTCTAATCTTCAATTGTATCTGTAACCTGTGACACGTTGTCTTTTGTGTGTATTTTGTATTTTTCTGTAATATTTAAATGGGACACGCTGCTATTTCCCTGTTTTGTCTTCTTGCCAGGTCGCCCTCGCAAAAGAGGTTTTTAACCTCAATGGGTTTTACCTGGTTAAATAAAACATTTTTTTTAAATGATCTAACAGCAATTTATAAACCTTAGAAATACACTTGACAGTTTTTTTCACTACTATTCAGTAAGACATCACATGTAGATTATTAGTGTTTCACAAGAGAATCCTGTTTCAATCTAACCATGTGATTATTAGTGTTTCACAAGAGAACCCTGTTTCAATCTAACCATGTGATTATTAGTGTTTCACAAGAGAATCCTGTTTCAATCTAACCATGTGATTATTAGTGTTTCACAAGAGAACCCTGTTTCAATCTAACCATGTGATTATTAGTGTTTCAGAGAAGAGAACCCTGTTTCAATCTAACCATGTGATTATTAGTGTTTCACAAGAGAACCCTGTTTCAATCTAACCATGTGATTATTAGTGTTTCACAAGAGAACCCTGTTTCAATCTAACCATGTGATTATTAGTGTTTCAGAGAAGAGAACCCTGTTTCAATCTAACCATGTGATTATTAGTGTTTCACAAGAGAATCCTGTTTCAATCTAACCATGTGATTATTAGTGTTTCACAAGAGAACCCTGTTTCAATCTAACCATGTGATTATTAGTGTTTCAGAGAAGAGAACCCTGTTTCAATCTAACCATGTGATTATTAGTGTTTCAGAGAAGAGAACCCTGTTTCAATCTAACCATGTGATTATTAGTGTTTCACAAGAGAACCCTGTTTCAATCTAACCATGTGATTATTAGTGTTTCACAAGAGAATCCTGTTTCAATCTAACCATGTGATTATTAGTGTTTCACAAGAGAACCCTGTTTCAATCTAACCATGTGATTATTAGTGTTTCAGAGAAGAGAACCCTGTTTCAATCTAACCATGTGATTATTAGTGTTTCACAAGAGAACCCTGTTTCAATCTAACCATGTGATTATTAGTGTTTCACAAGAGAATCCTGTTTCAATCTAACCATGTGATTATTAGTGTTTCACAAGAGAACCCTGTTTCAATCTAACCATGTGATTATTAGTGTTTCAGAGAAGAGAACCCTGTTTCAATCTAACCATGTGATTATTAGTGTTTCAGAGAAGAGAACCCTGTTTCAATCTAACCATGTGATTATTAGTGTTTCACAAGAGAACCCTGTTTCAATCTAACCATGTGATTATTAGTGTTTCACAAGAGAATCCTGTTTCAATCTAACCATGTGATTATTAGTGTTTCACAAGAGAACCCTGTTTCAATCTAACCATGTGATTATTAGTGTTTCAGAGAAGAGAACCCTGTTTCAATCTAACCATGTGATTATTAGTGTTTCACAAGAGAACCCTGTTTCAATCTAACCATGTGATTATTAGTGTTTCACAAGAGAATCCTGTTTCAATCTAACCATGTGATTATTAGTGTTTCACAAGAGAACCCTGTTTCAATCTAACCATGTGATTATTAGTGTTTCAGAGAAGAGAATCCTGTTTCAATCTAACCATGTGATTATTAGTGTTTCACAAGAGAACCCTGTTTCAATCTAACCATGTGATTATTAGTGTTTCACAAGAGAATCCTGTTTCAATCTAACCATGTGATTATTAGTGTTTCACAAGAGAATCCTGTTTCAATCTAACCATGTGATTATTAGTGTTTCACAAGAGAATCCTGTTTCAATCTAACCATGTGATTATTAGTGTTTCACAAGAGAACCCTGTTTCAATCTAACCATGTGATTATTAGTGTTTCACAAGAGAATCCTGTTTCAATCTAACCATGTGATTATTAGTGTTTCACAAGAGAACCCTGTTTCAATCTAACCATGTGATTATTAGTGTTTCACAAGAGAATCCTGTTTCAATCTAACCATGTGATTATTAGTGTTTCACAAGAGAACCCTGTTTCAATCTAACCATGTGATTATTAGTGTTTCACAAGAAAACCCTGTTTCAATCTAACCATGTGATTATTAGTGTTTCAGAGAAGAGAATCCTGTTTCAATCTAACCATGTGATTATTAGTGTTTCACAAGAGAACCCTGTTTCAATCTAACCATGTGATTATTAGTGTTTCACAAGAGAATCCTGTTTCAATCTAACCATGTGATTATTAGTGTTTCACAAGAGAATCCTGTTTCAATCTAACCATGTGATTATTAGTGTTTCACAAGAGAACCCTGTTTCAATCTAACCATGTGATTATTAGTGTTTCACAAGAGAATCCTGTTTCAATCTAACCATGTGATTATTAGTGTTTCACAAGAGAATCCTGTTTCAATCTAACCATGTGATTATTAGTGTTTCACAAGAGAACCCTGTTTCAATCTAACCATGTGATTATTAGTGTTTCACATGAGAATCCTGTTTCAATCTAACCATGTGATTATTAGTGTTTCAGAGAAGAGAACCCTGTTTCAATCTAACCATGTGATTATTAGTGTTTCAGAGAAGAGAACCCTGTTTCAATCTAACCATGTGATTATTAGTGTTTCACAAGAGAACCCTGTTTCAATCTAACCATGTGATTATTAGTGTTTCAGAGAAGAGAACCCTGTTTCAATCTAACCATGTGATTATTAGTGTTTCAGAGAAGAGAACCCTGTTTCAATCTAACCATGTGATTATTAGTGTTTCACAAGAGAACCCTGTTTCAATCTAACCATGTGATTATTAGTGTTTCAGAGAAGAGAACCCTGTTTCAATCTAACCATGTGATTATTAGTGTTTCAGAGAAGAGAACCCTGTTTCAATCTAACCATGTGATTATTAGTGTTTCAGAGAAGAGAACCCTGTTTCAATCTAACCATGTGATTATTAGTGTTTCAGAGAAGAGAACCCTGTTTCAATCTAACCATGTGATTATTAGTGTTTCACAAGAGAATCCTGTTTCAATCTAACCATGTGATTATTAGTGTTTCAGAGAAGAGAACCCTGTTTCAATCTAACCATGTGATTATTAGTGTTTCAGAGAAGAGAACCCTGTTTCAATCTAACCATGTGATTATTAGTGTTTCAGAGAAGAGAACCCTGTTTCAATCTAACCATGTGATTATTAGTGTTTCACAAGAGAACCCTGTTTCAATCTAACCATGTGATTATTAGTGTTTCACAAGAGAACCCTGTTTCAATCTAACCATGTGATTATTAGTGTTTCAGAGAAGAGAACCCTGTTTCAATCTAACCATGTGATTATTAGTGTTTCAGAGAAGAGAACCCTGTTTCAATCTAACCATGTGATTATTAGTGTTTCAGAGAAGAGAACCCTGTTTCAATCTAACCATGTGATTATTAGTGTTTCAGAGAAGAGAACCCTGTTTCAATCTAACCATGTGATTATTAGTGTTTCAGAGAAGAGAATCCTGTTTCAATCTAACCATGTGATTATTAGTGTTTCAGAGAAGAGAACCCTGTTTCAATCTAACCATGTGATTATTAGTGTTTCAGAGAAGAGAACCCTGTTTCAATCTAACCATGTGATTATTAGTGTTTCAGAGAAGAGAACCCTGTTTCAATCTAACCATGTGATTATTAGTGTTTCACAGAAGAGAACCCTGTTTCAATCTAACCATGTGATTATTAGTGTTTCAGAGAAGAGAACCCTGTTTCAATCTAACCATGTGATTATTAGTGTTTCAGAGAAGAGAACCCTGTTTCAATCTAACCATGTGATTATTAGTGTTTCAGAGAAGAGAATCCTGTTTCAATCTAACCATGTGATTATTAGTGTTTCACAAGAGAATCCTGTTTCAATCTAACCATGTGATTATTAGTGTTTCAGAGAAGAGAACCCTGTTTCAATCTAACCATGTGATTATTAGTGTTTCAGAGAAGAGAATCCTGTTTCAATCTAACCATGTGATTATTAGTGTTTCAGAGAAGAGAACCCTGTTTCAATCTAACCATGTGATTATTAGTGTTTCAGAGAAGAGAACCCTGTTTCAATCTAACCATGTGATTATTAGTGTTTCAGAGAAGAGAATCCTGTTTCAATCTAACCATGTGATTATTAGTGTTTCAGAGAAGAGAATCCTGTTTCAATCTAACCATGTGATTATTAGTGTTTCAGAGAAGAGAACCCTGTTTCAATCTAACCATGTGATTATTAGTGTTTCAGAGAAGAGAATCCTGTTTCAATCTAACCATGTGATTATTAGTGTTTCACAAGAGAATCCTGTTTCAATCTAACCATGTGATTATTAGTGTTTCAGAGAAGAGAATCCTGTTTCAATCTAACCATGTGATTATTAGTGTTTCAGAGAAGAGAACCCTGTTTCAATCTAACCATGTGATTATTAGTGTTTCACAAGAGAACCCTGTTTCAATCTAACCATGTGATTATTAGTGTTTCACAAGAGAACCCTGTTTCAATCTAACCATGTGATTATTAGTGTTTCAGAGAAGAGAATCCTGTTTCAATCTAACCATGTGATTATTAGTGTTTCAGAGAAGAGAACCCTGTTTCAATCTAACCATGTGATTATTAGTGTTTCAGAGAAGAGAACCCTGTTTCAATCTAACCATGTGATTATTAGTGTTTCACAAGAGAATCCTGTTTCAATCTAACCATGTGATTATTAGTGTTTCACAAGAGAACCCTGTTTCAATCTAACCATGTGATTATTAGTGTTTCACAAGAGAACCCTGTTTCAATCTAACCATGTAATTATTAGTGTTTCACAAGAGAACCCTGTTTCAATCTAACCATGTGATTATTAGTGTTTCAGAGAAGAGAATCCTGTTTCAATCTAACCATGTGATTATTAGTGTTTCAGAGAAGAGAACCCTGTTTCAATCTAACCATGTGATTATTAGTGTTTCAGAGAAGAGAACCCTGTTTCAATCTAACCATGTGATTATTAGTGTTTCAGAGAAGAGAATCCTGTTTCAATCTAACCATGTGATTATTAGTGTTTCAGAGAAGAGAATCCTGTTTCAATCTAACCATGTGATTATTAGTGTTTCAGAGAAGAGAACCCTGTTTCAATCTAACCATGTGATTATTAGTGTTTCAGAGAAGAGAACCCTGTTTCAATCTAACCATGTGATTATTAGTGTTTCAGAGAAGAGAACCCTGTTTCAATCTAACCATGTGATTATTAGTGTTTCACAAGAGAACCCTGTTTCAATCTAACCATGTGATTATTAGTGTTTCACAAGAGAACCCTGTTTCAATCTAACCATGTGATTATTAGTGTTTCAGAGAAGAGAACCCTGTTTCAATCTAACCATGTGATTATTAGTGTTTCAGAGAAGAGAACCCTGTTTCAATCTAACCATGTGATTATTAGTGTTTCAGAGAAGAGAACCCTGTTTCAATCTAACCATGTGATTATTAGTGTTTCAGAGAAGAGAACCCTGTTTCAATCTAACCATGTGATTATTAGTGTTTCAGAGAAGAGAATCCTGTTTCAATCTAACCATGTGATTATTAGTGTTTCAGAGAAGAGAACCCTGTTTCAATCTAACCATGTGATTATTAGTGTTTCAGAGAAGAGAATCCTTTTTCAATCTAACCATGTGATTATTAGTGTTTCAGAGAAGAGAACCCTGTTTCAATCTAACCATGTGATTATTAGTGTTTCAGAGAAGAGAACCCTGTTTCAATCTAACCATGTGATTATTAGTGTTTCAGAGAAGAGAATCCTGTTTCAATCTAACCATGTGATTATTAGTGTTTCAGAGAAGAGAACCCTGTTTCAATCTAACCATGTGATTATTAGTGTTTCAGAGAAGAGAACCCTGTTTCAATCTAACCATGTGATTATTAGTGTTTCAGAGAAGAGAACCCTGTTTCAATCTAACCATGTGATTATTAGTGTTTCAGAGAAGAGAACCCTGTTTCAATCTAACCATGTGATTATTAGTGTTTCAGAGAAGAGAACCCTGTTTCAATCTAACCATGTGATTATTAGTGTTTCAGAGAAGAGAACCCTGTTTCAATCTAACCATGTGATTATTAGTGTTTCAGAGAAGAGAACCCTGTTTCAATCTAACCATGTGATTATTAGTGTTTCAGAGAAGAGAATCCTGTTTCAATCTAACCATGTGATTATTAGTGTTTCAGAGAAGAGAACCCTGTTTCAATCTAACCATGTGATTATTAGTGTTTCAGAGAAGAGAACCCTGTTTCAATCTAACCATGTGATTATTAGTGTTTCAGAGAAGAGAACCCTGTTTCAATCTAACCATGTGATTATTAGTGTTTCAGAGAAGAGAACCCTGTTTCAATCTAACCATGTGATTATTAGTGTTTCAGAGAAGAGAACCCTGTTTCAATCTAACCATGTGATTATTAGTGTTTCAGAGAAGAGAACCCTGTTTCAATCTAACCATGTGATTATTAGTGTTTCAGAGAAGAGAACCCTGTTTCAATCTAACCATGTGATTATTAGTGTTTCAGAGAAGAGAACCCTGTTTCAATCTAACCATGTGATTATTAGTGTTTCACAAGAGAACCCTGTTTCAATCTAACCATGTGATTATTAGTGTTTCAGAGAAGAGAATCCTGTTTCAATCTAACCATGTGATTATTAGTGTTTCAGAGAAGAGAACCCTGTTTCAATCTAACCATGTGATTATTAGTGTTTCAGAGAAGAGAACCCTGTTTCAATCTAACCATGTGATTATTAGTGTTTCAGAGAAGAGAACCCTGTTTCAATCTAACCATGTGATTATTAGTGTTTCAGAGAAGAGAACCCTGTTTCAATCTAACCATGTGATTATTAGTGTTTCAGAAAAGAGAACCCTGTTTCAATCTAACCATGTGATTATTAGTGTTTCACAAGAGAATCCTGTTTCAATCTAACCATGTGATTATTAGTGTTTCAGAGAAGAGAACCCTGTTTCAATCTAACATGTGATTATTAGTGTTTCACAAGAGAACCCTGTTTCAATCTAACCATGTGATTATTAGTGTTTCACAAGAGAACCCTGTTTCAATCTAACCATGTGATTATTAGTGTTTCACAAGAGAACCCTGTTTCAATCTAACCATGTGATTATTAGTGTTTCACAAGAGAACCCTGTTTCAATCTAACCATGTGATTATTAGTGTTTCAGAGAAGAGAACCCTGTTTCAATCTAACCATGTGATTATTAGTGTTTCAGAGAAGAGAACCCTGTTTCAATCTAACCATGTGATTATTAGTGTTTCACAAGAGAACCCTGTTTCAATCTAACCATGTGATTATTAGTGTTTCACAAGAGAACCCTGTTTCAATCTAACCATGTGATTATTAGTGTTTCAGAGAAGAGAACCCTGTTTCAATCCAACCATGTGATTATTAGTGTTTCACAAGAGAATCCTGTTTCAATCTAACCATGTGATTATTAGTGTTTCAGAGAAGAGAACCCTGTTTCAATCTAACCATGTGATTATTAGTGTTTCAGAGAAGAGAATCCTGTTTCAATCTAACCATGTGATTATTAGTGTTTCAGAGAAGAGAATCCTGTTTCAATCTAACCATGTGATTATTAGTGTTTCAGAGAAGAGAACCCTGTTTCAATCTAACCATGTGATTATTAGTGTTTCAGAGAAGAGAACCCTGTTTCAATCTAACCATGTGATTATTAGTGTTTCAGAGAAGAGAATCCTGTTTCAATCTAACCATGTGATTATTAGTGTTTCAGAGAAGAGAACCCTGTTTCAATCTAACCATGTGATTATTAGTGTTTCAGAGAAGAGAACCCTGTTTCAATCTAACCATGTGATTATTAGTGTTTCAGAGAAGAGAACCCTGTTTCAATCTAACCATGTGATTATTAGTGTTTCACAAGAGAACCCTGTTTCAATCTAACCATGTGATTATTAGTGTTTCACAAGAGAACCCTGTTTCAATCTAACCATGTGATTATTAGTGTTTCAGAGAAGAGAATCCTGTTTCAATCTAACCATGTGATTATTAGTGTTTCAGAGAAGAGAACCCTGTTTCAATCTAACCATGTGATTATTAGTGTTTCACAAGAGAACCCTGTTTCAATCTAACCATGTGATTATTAGTGTTTCAGAGAAGAGAACCCTGTTTCAATCTAACCATGTGATTATTAGTGTTTCAGAGAAGAGAACCCTGTTTCAATCTAACCATGTGATTATTAGTGTTTCAGAGAAGAGAACCCTGTTTCAATCTAACCATGTGATTATTAGTGTTTCAGAGAAGAGAACCCTGTTTCATGTGAAAACAAATGTTTAGATGGAATACAGTTCACGTACTTGTTGTAAATAACAAAGTTCCATCCTGGAAGAGGTGGTACATTTCCCTTAAACCTTTGTTGTGCCAGGATTTAAATGATATCATCGTTAAAACGGGATGAAAAGCAGAGATTTCCTCATTTAGGAGCGAAAGGGAGAGGCATTGTTACCCTGTCATTTATTAGTTGCTTTTCATACTTGTAAACTATTCAGAATTGCTGGGCTATTCGTAATCTTCTATATCTCTTGCAGGCCAAAAATAGGGCAGGTATTTCAACTCGTATTGTAACATGTCAAAGGATTCTAGGCTTTTCCAAGAACTTAATGAGGGAGAAAACCATTGTTTACCTTGGGCGAGTTGTTGGGCTTCACAATAGTAATGTTTTAGGTAAATTCACACCACCCACCTTATATGGAAGATACAGGACCTAAAAATGATTTCTAGGGTTATTCGTTATTCCAAATAAATGAGAAGAGGCTCTACATGTTTCATGCAGAGGGGGTGAAATGAGAAGAGGCTCTACATGTTTCATGCAGAGGGGGTGAAATTGGAAGAGGCTCTACATGTTTCATGCAGAGGGGTGAAATTGGAAGAGGCTCTACATGTTTCATGCAGAGGGGTGAAATTGGAAGAGGCTCTACATGTTTCATGCAGAGGGGTGAAATTGGAAGATTCTGAAACGAATAAAGAAATGTTGGTAATATTGGCATTTTGATGACATTAACTCTGCCCAGAAGAGAAGTAGGAAAGAACCTTTTTAATAACTGGAATGAAGTTCAATTTATACAAATATAAGCAGAATCTTTGTCTTCGACCAATTTACTTTATCCAGATAGTTTACCAAACTCTTCAAGCAGTGATAGGAGCACTGGAATTGAGTATGAGCAGTCGAAGAGAGAGAGCAATGACATACAATGATATAACATGCTATTATTTTTCCAATTGGAATTCCTTTCATTTGGTCATGGGATCTAATCATAGCGGCAAGGGATTCTATGACCGAAGCAAAAAGTTGTGCACTGGTCGGACAGCCTTGCCGTGTCCCTCCAGACAACAGGAAGGGGGTTGAGTATTGTGTGTTGGTTTTAACTACAGCCGTTGGTGAATTATAACGAATTTGAATCCAAGAGATAAATAATAAATAGAAGTAAAGTATTTCCATTCCATTCTGATTTTTCAGCATCAAGAGCGAAAACATTTGGGGTCTTAAGATCACTAGTGTGACAAAGAATGTCAATATATCTACGTAAATGATCAGGAGAGAGAGGACCCTGCACAAAACCAGGTTGGTCTGTGTGGATGAGATTCTAGGTGCAGAGTTAATATAATCAACATTTAAAACATTTAAAAGTGACACGTCTATGGGAGGAGCAAAACGTCTTTATCCTTCTTCTTCAGTGAAGTATTAGCTGCATGACGTAAAGTAGGAGGAAGCTGTTTTAGACGGTCATTGACGAAGAGGGAGAAAGCGAGACATCGCCCGGCTCAGAGAATTGCTAATAGATTTCTATAGGAGAACCATCTAATCCCGGTGTCTTTTCATTTTGGATGATAGCTCATCAGTAGTAATGGCTTGATCTTTTTAGTTTTTTATTCATTTAAACTTTATTTAACTAGGCAAGTCAGTTAATACCTAGAAATACCTAGGTGTCTGGCTAGACTGTAAACTCTCCTTCCAGACTCATATTAAACATCTCCAATCCAAAATTAAATCTAGAATCTGCTTTCTATTTCGCAACAAAGCCTCCTTCACTCACGCCGCCAAACTTTACCCTAGTAAAACTGACTATCCTACCGATCATCGACTTCGGCGATGTCATCTGCAAAATAGCTTCCAACACTCTACTCAGCAAACTGGATGCAGTCTATCACAGTGCCATCCGTCATCCCAAAGCCAACACCTTATTTGGCCGCCTTTCCTTCCAGTTCTCTGCTGTCAGTGACTGGAACGAATTGCAAAAATCGCTGAAGTTGGAGATTTTTATTTCCCTCACCAACTTTAACATCAAGTATCTGAGCAGCAAACGGATCGCTGCAGCTGTACATAGCCCATCTGTAAATAGCCCACCCAATCTACCTACCTCATCCCCATATTGTTTTTATTTTATTTACTTTTCTGCTCTTTTGCACACCAGTATCTCTACTTGCACATCATCATCTGCTCATTTATCACTCCAGTGTTAATCTGCTAAATTGTAATTATTCACTCCTATTTATTGCCTTACCTCCTCATGCCTTTTGCACACACTGTATATAGACTTTCTTTTCTCTACTGTGTCATTGACCTGTTTGTGTTATTGGCTTGTTTATTGTTTACTCCATGTCTAACTCTGTGTTGTTGTATGTGTCGAACTGCTTTGCTTTATCTTGGCCAGGTCGCAGTTGTAAATGAGAACTTGTTCTCAACTAGCCTACCTGGTTAAATAAAGGTGAAATAAAATAAAATAAAAACAAATTCCTATTTACAGTGCCGGCCTAACCCGGACGACGCTGGGCCAATTGTGCGCCGCCCTATGGGACTCCCAATCACGGCCCGTTGTGATACAGCCTGGAATCGAACCAGGGTCTGTAGTGACGCCTCTAACACTGAGATGCAGTGCCTTAGACCGCTGCGCGACTCAGGAGCCCCTAGTCTCGTGAGACAGTCACAAAGTGCAAACTAGATGAGTACAATTCTTCATAGAATAGTCTAAACATTTCATTAATTTGAAGTGAATCTACTGTAACACAATGGAGGCTTTTCAGCTTGCCGTTCCTTGAACACTTTGGGTCAATGAAACAACAGAGCCCCATTCAATGAAGGGAAGCGAAGTGGGCGAGGTGAGGTTGCAAACGCCCTTTTTGACGAGACTGACTTTATGACAAAAAAAATGATCGTATGAAATTATGGCTGCCATCAATGACATTCAGTTGTCCAGAAACACGGTGACAAGAAGATGAGGCAATACCTCGAGGATCAACTGAAGGAGGATATTGACAACTGAGAGTGTTATTCCCTCCAGTTTGACGAGTCCACAGATACGGTAGATGAGGCACAGTTATGCATTTTCATCAGAATGGTATTTGACAACATGAGGACAAAGGAGGAACTACTCGCCATTTTGCAACTAAAAGGACATACAAGGGCTGAAGATATTTTTCAAGCTTACACTTTGTAGAATGTTTTGACCCCAGAGTAAATGACATGTCGATGCCACGGGGCCGTTTTCAAAGGGATTAGATGCTTTTTAGGGGCAGTCGCTCTTTAACACACTCACTCACTCACTCACTCAGCCCTCAAGGTTAAAGGAATTGCAGTAGACAGATTAACATGTTTTATCTCCTGAGTGTACACACAGTCTCTTGTCTACGACACACACACACACACACACACACACACATACACATTGTATCTGTCTGCGGTTATGCAAATAGCCAAACAAGTCAGTCAATCAGGATCTTTCTGACAAATGACCACTGTCTCATCTCTACACAAACACCTGAAACCATTCTTCTAATCTACCTCCTCATCACTGGTATTGGGCTAGAATGAAAACAGTACTCATTACAAGCGCATGTGTTTTCAATAGTATAGATGTCAATAGTATAGATGTCAATAGTATAGATGTCAATAGTATAGATGTCAATAGTATAGATGTCAATAGTATAGATATCTAGAATGTAGTTAACTCACATGTATTGTCTTTACAACGGTATTTATTTTGTATTGATGTAGTATCTGTCGCTCAATACATTTCACGTCGTGTGATAGTTTTACATGAGTAATATATTGGTGGTTTCTTACACTAGTCATGTCTGTGTTCTAGATCGTAGTGCTGCTGCTGCTGCCTGGTGCTGTGGTCATGTAAATACAGTCCCTGTTGGCTGTCTGTGACTGTCTGGGTGGTGGTCATGTAAATACAGTCCCTGTTGGCTGTCTGTGACAGGTTGTCTTGTGGCTGTCTGGGTGGTGGTCATGTAAATACAGTCCCTGTTGGCTGTCTGTGACAGGTTGTCTTGTGACTGTCTGTGACAGGTTGTCTTGTGGCTGTCTGTGACAGGTTGTCTTGTGACTGTCTGTGACAGGTTGTCTTGTGACTGTCTGGGTGGTGGTCATGTAAATACAGTCCCTGTTGGCTGTCTGTGACAGGTTGTCTTGTGACTGTCTGTGACAGGTTGTCTTGTGACTGTCTGGATGGTGGTCATGTAAATACAGTCCCTGTTGGCTGTCTGTGACAGGTTGTCTTGTGACTGTCTGTGACAGGTTGTCTTGTGACTGTCTGGGTGGTGGTCATGTAAATACAGTCCCTGTTGGCTGTCTGTGACAGGTTGTCTTGTGGCTGTCTGTGACAGGTTGTCTTGTGACTGTCTGGGTGGTGGTCATGTAAATACAGTCCCTGTTGGCTGTCTGTGACAGGTTGTCTTGTGACTGTCTGTGACAGGTTGTCTTGTGACTGTCTGTGACAGGTTGTCTTGTGACTGTCTGGGTGGTGGTCATGTAAATACAGTCCCTGTTGGCTGTCTGTGACAGGTTGTCTTGTGACTGTCTGTGACAGGTTGTCTTGTGACTGTCTGTGACAGGTTGTCTTGTGACTGTCTGTGACAGGTTGTCTTGTGACTGTCTGGGTGGTGCAGTGCACTCTGACAGTGTTAGTGAAGCACAACTGTCTCTGGCTGAATTACCCTGCAAGAGGGAGAAATCACAAAGCAGGAGGGGAAGAGGAGAGTAGACAGGGGGGAGAGGAGGGGGGGGACATGTGGCTAGACAGAGGAGGACAGAAGTGAGGAGGGGAGGGGGGTTGGTGTGGGTGACTTGATATAAAAAAAAGCCTCTGCTTCATTTCATATGGGGCGAGACTGAGGCACCTCTAATTTAATCAGCCTAGCATGTCTCCCACACACAGACGTCTAGTTTACACAGACACGCGCACAGACACGCGCGCACACAGACACGCGCGCACACAGACACGCGCGCACACAGACACGCACACACACAGACACGCACTCACACACACGCACTCACAGACACGCACACAGTCACACAGACATCGAGCTTGCACATTTGCATCTGACCTGGATTCCCTGGTGTGCAGTGGGCTAATCTCATTAAGGAGAAAACACATCACACCACGTGACTGTCTGCCGTTCCTTCACCATTTGTTTGGCGCAGTATGTTTTAGGGATTACCAGCCGGTGGGCTTCTGACTGCCCAAATGTTTGTCCGTCTCTACATGTATAATTGGTTTGCAAATTACAGTCGGCACTGTGTTCAGAGATGCTAAGTACTCTTGACCGTCAAATGCTACCGGTGTGTCCTGTCCTCGTCTCTCCCCTCTGCTCCTCATCCCCTTCTTCAGCTAGACCAATTATCACCTAACCCTTGGGAGTCCAGGCCTGTCGGGCCACCTCCACACTATTCCCTAAATAGTGCACTACTTTTGACCAGAGGCCTAGTACTGCACTATATAGGGAATAGGGTGCCATTTGCAATGCAGAAAGCACCTCAGCTCCCAGACACCCCATCAATCTTTATTAGACAGACAGACAGACAGACAGACCTGCTGGTGATGCGTCTGGTCTGGACCTCTCTCACGTCTCACACAACATCAACATCTATAACCTATTGTCCTCTCTCCTCCCTTCTCCTCCTCTATTCTCTTCTGTCACACTACCTAGAAAACAGGTGACGGAAAATGAAATAACATATATTTTTAAAATGAAATGACATACAGTGGGGCAAAAAATTATTTAGTCAGCCACCAATTGTGCAAGTCCTCCCACTTAAAAAGATCAGGCCTGTAATTTTTACCATAGGTACACTTCAACTATGACAGACAAAATGAGAAGAAAAACATCCAGAAAATCACATTGTAGGATTTGTTATTAATATATTTGCAAATTATGGTGGAAAATAAGTATTTGGTCAATAACAAAAGTTTATCTGAATACTTTGTTATATACCCTTTGTTGGCAATGACAGAGGTCAAACGTTTTCTGTAAGTCTTCACAAGGTTTTCACACACTGTTGCTGGTATTTTGGCCCATTCCTCCATGCAGATCTCCTCTAGAGCAGTGATGTTTTGGGGCTGTTGCTGGGCATCACGGACTTTCAACTCCCTCCAAAGATTTTCTATGGGGTTGAGATCTGGAGACTGGCTAGGTCAATCCAGGACCTTGAAATGCTTCTTACGAAGCCACTCCTTCGTTCCCCGGGCGGTGTGTTTGGGATCATTGTCATGCTGAAAGACCCACGTTTCATCTTCAATGCCCTTGCTGATGGAAGGAGGTTTTCACTCAATCTCACGATACATCGTCCCATTCTTTCTTTCCTTTACACGGATCAGTCGTCCTGGTCCCTTTGCAGAAAAACAGCCCCAAAGCATGATGTTTCCACCCCATGCTTCACAGTAGGTATGGTGTTCTTTGGATGCAACTCAGCATTCTTTGTTCTCCAAACACGACGAGTTGAGTTTTTACCAAAAAGTTATATTTTGGTTTCATCTGACCATATGACATTCTCCCAATCTTCTTCTGGATCATCCAAATGCTCTCTAGCAAACTTCAGACGGGCCTGGACATGTACTGGCTTAAGCAGGGGGACACGTCTGGCACTGCAGGATTTGAGTCCCTGGCGGCGTAGTGTGTTACTGATGGTAGGCTCTGTTGCTTTGGTCCCAGCTCTCTGCAGGTCATTCACTAGATCCCTCTGTGTGGTTCCGGGATTTTTGCTCACCGTTCTTGTGATCATTTTGACCCCACGGGGTGAGATCTTGCGTGGAGCCCCAGATCGAGGGAGATTATCAGTGGTCTTGTATGTCTTCCATTTCCTAATAATTGCTCCCACAGTTGATTTCTTCAAACCAAGCTGCTTACCTATTGCAGATTCAGTCTTCCCAGCCTGGTGCAAGTTTACAATTTTGTTTCTGGTGTCCTTTGACAGCTCTTTCGTCATAGTGGAGTTTGGAGTGTGACTGTTTGATGTTGTGGACAGGTGTCTTTTATACTGATAACAAGTTCAAACAGGTGCCATTAATACAGGTAACGAGTGGAGGACAGAAGAGCCTCTTAAAGAAGAAGTTACAGGTCTGTGAGAGCCAGAAATCTTGCTTGTTTGTAGGTGACCAAATACTTATTTTCCACCGTAATTTGCAAATAAATTCATTAAAAATCCTACAATGTGATTTTCTGGATGTTTTCCCCTCATTTTGTCTGTCATAGTTGAAGTGTACCTATGATGAAAATTACAGGCCTCTCATCTTTTTAAGTGGGAGAACCTGCACAATTGGTGGCTAACTAAATACTTTTTTGCCCCACTGTATATTTATAAAATGAAATGACATGTTTATAAAATGATATGAAATTACATATATTTATAACATAACATGAGTAGTAGCAGGAGATCCAGGGTTTTACTGTGTTGAATAAAGCATTACTCAGCCATCTTCACAGGTGTCCCAGTGCACATAGCTGTTTATACACACACACACACACACTCACAAGGCAGCAGGCTCCCTCCCACCTCATGATTGAAGGGTCACTCCACGGCAAATCAGGGCAGACAGAGTAGGGGGTACATAGCTAGCTACATAGCTAGCTGGTCAGCTCGCCACTTGGCTTATTTCATTAGAATCTATAAGCTGTTTTGGACTTCTTGACTCCAGACTAGAGTTGTTCTCGGGTGGATCTTGGGTTCTTGATCAGACTCAAAAAGTGGCTTTTAAAGGCACAGTCCTTAAATTCTTAATTTCAGCCAAACATCAGATCCACCATCTGGTTTTCTGTAGAGCTGAGAAAGGCATTGAGACATCAAATGTTATTTGTCACCTGCGCTGAATACAACAGGTGTAGAGACCTTAGTGTGAAATGCTGAATACAACAGGTGTAGAGACCTTACCGTGAAATGCTGAATACAACAGGTGTAGAGACCTTACCGTGAAATGCTGAATACAACAGGTGTAGAGACCTTAGCGTGAAATGCTGAATGCAACAGGTGTAGAGACCTTAGCGTGAAATGCTTACTCATGATGTGGAGAAGTAGGCTATACTATGGTAGATTAATCAGCAACCGCATGTCACCAACACCTGTTTCTTATAGACGCTGTCAGTAGAACCGGTCGCAGTGAGAAGCACAACCAATATCAAAAGGAGACATTATTATTCTGTTATCCCCAGCGAGTAGCTGTTTTAAAGAAACCTTTTCATCCTCTGTGTTTCGCTTCATATTGTCTGATTTGTAGTCATGGGAAATCACTAAACAGGGCTATCTCTCTCTGTCTCTCTACACACACATACATACACACATCTATACATACACCTTAGCCAAATAAATTTAAACTCAGTTTTTCACAATTCCTGACATTTAATCCTAGTAAAAATTCCCTGTCTTTGGTCAGTTAGGATCACCACTTTATTTTAAGAATGTGAAATGTCAGAATAATAGTATTTGGTAGCATTGCCTCTAAATTAAATTGGTATCCTTCCATAAGCTTCCCACAATGAGTTGAGTGAATTTTGGCCCATTCCTCCTGACAGGGCTGGTGTAACTGAGTCAGGTTTGTAGGCCTCCTTGCTCGCACATGCTTTTTCAGTTCTGCCCACAAATGTTCTATAGGATTGAGGTCAGGGCTTTGTGATGGCCACTCCAATACCTTGACTTTGTTGTCCTTAAGCTATTTTACCACAACTTTGGAAGTATGCTTGGGGTCATTGTCCATTTGCAACCAAGCTTTAACTGATGTCTTGAGATGTTGCTTCAATATATCCACATAATTGTCCCTCCTCATGATGCCATCTGTTTTGTGAAGTGCACCAGTCCCTCCTGCAGCAAAGCACCCCCACAACATGATGCTGCCACACCCGTGCTTCACGGTTGGGATGGTGTTTTTCGGCTTGCAAGCTTGGTGGAGGCTTGCAAGCCGAAAAACACCATCCCAACCGTGAAGCACGGGTGTGGCAGCATGGGGACAAAGATTGTACATTTGGGAGAAATGTCCTCTGGTCTGATGAAACAAAAATAGAACTGTTTGACCATCGTTATGTTTGGAGGAGAAAGGTGGTTTCTCCTCCAAACATAACGATGGTCAAACAGTTCTATTTTTGTTTCATCAGACCAGAGGACATTTCTCCCAAATGTACAATCTTTGTCCCCATGTCCAGCTGCAAACCGTAGTCTGGCTTTATTATGACGGTTTTGGAGCAGTGGCTTCTTCCTTGCTGAGTGGCCTTTCAGGTTATATCGATATAGGACTCGTTTTACTGTGGATAAAGATACTTTTGTACCTGTTTTCTCCAGCATCTTCACAAGGTCCTTTGCTGTTGTTCTGGGATTGATTTGCACTTTTCACACCAAAGTACGTTCATCTCTAGGAGACAGAACGCGTCTCCTTCCTTAGCGGTATAAAAGCTGCGTGGTCCCATGGTGTTTATACTTGTGTACTATTGTTTGTACAGATGAGCGTGGTACCTTCACCGACATTTCTCTCAATGATGAACCAGGCTTGTGGAAGTCTCAATATTTCTTTTGATTTTGCATAATGCCAAGCAAAGAGGCACAGGTACACCTCCAATTGACTCAAATGATGTCAATTAGCCTATCAGAAGCTTCTAAAGCCATGACATAATTTTCTGGAATTTTCCAAGCTGTTTAAAGGCACAGTCAACTTAGTGTATGTAAACTTCTGACCCACTGGAATTTTGGTACAGTGAATCATAAGTGAAATAATCTGTCTGTAAACAATTGTTGGAAAATTTACAAATGCGACCTGGCCAAGATAAAACTGCGACCTGGCGGCAAAAACAACCACAACAGTGTGTCACATGGGATAAACAAACGTACAGTCAATATTACAATAGGAAAATCTGTATACAGTGCGTGCAAATGTAGTAAGATACAGTGTGGTTAGGCAGTACGGGTTGGCTGTCTACATGATGAGTAGACGAGCAGTGGAGAGGTAGGGAGAGGGGAAATGGCAAGTAGACGAGCAGTGGGAAGGGATGGTGGGAAAAGGAGACTTAGTTTCGAAGGGGAAGTGGCAGTAGACGAGCATCAGGCCGGCAGCCCCGTGCGGATGCAGATACCCTGCCACTTTTTCTCTCTGTCTCGTTCTATCTCTCCCTCCCTTTCTCTGTGGAGTCCCAAAGTAGAGATGTCCCCTCTCTCTCTTGATGTGAGGAAATTGGTTTGGATTGTTTTGGAGCTGTGAGTGAAAAGGGGCGTGTGAATTCACATGTAGCACCATGTCCTTTTGTCTGGTGTTCCTTGATCATTCATATGTTTTGTATCCAGGCCAATGGTGCATGTTTACATTGTTTAGATGAGGTTAGATGTTAGAACATAACAAGATGTTGACCTTGACCTTCAGCAAACGGGGTACCTTGAAACTCTGACGTGGACAAAGACATTGTTGGTTGTGCAAAGTGAGAGTGAACAACAGCATGATGTAAAGAGGGGAGGGCTGTAATAGAGCCACTGGACTCTGTTCCCTCCCCTTCTCTCTGGGCTCAGTTCCCTCCCTCGTCCCCTTCTCTCTGGGCTCTGTTCCCTTCCTCGTCCCCTTCTCTCTGGGCTCTGTTCCCTCCCTCGTCCCCTTCTCTCTGGACTCTGTTCCCTCCCTCCTCCCCTTCTCTCTGGGCTCTGTTCCCTCCCTCCTCCCCTTCTCTCTGGGCTCTGTTCCCTCCCTCCTCCCCTTCTCTCTGGGCTCTGTTCCCTCCCTCGTCCCCTTCTCTCTGGGCTCTGTTCCCTCCCTCCTCCCCTTCTCTCTGGGCTCTGTTCCCTCCCTCCTCCCCTTCTCTCTCTCCCCTCTCTCCTCTCCCTCCCTCAATCTCTCCCCCTCTCTATCGTTCTCTCTCTCCCTCCTTCTTTCTTGATGTCTCCCTCCCACTCCCTCACACTCTCTCTATATATCTATCTATCTCTCTATATATATATATCTATCTCCCCCTCCCTCAGGTAGGCAGGCAGGTATAATATGTTCCTGTTTTGCATAGCAGAGTGCTGTTGTGCTGTCTGGTCCGTGGCCATAGACTCCAGACAGTCTATATGGAGTTAGATAACATCTCAACCACGCAGACTTCACAATGGCTATCCCTCAACATGACACAACCGCCCTGCCGCTCGCCTGCCTGCCCCTGTGTTGCCTGTTTCCTAGTCCGTGTCCAGCCCCCTACGGACTTAGTGGTGCCCCCAGCTTCCTCCCTGGCTCCAGCCACTACTAGGCTGCCCTGTACACACACACACACACACACACACACACACACACACACCGTCATTTTGTATTTAAGGCCCAATGGAAACCATTGATTCTAGTCATTCAGAAAACACACTTTCTCTTTAACCTGAGGAACCCTGTGTATAGGGGTTGTTCACCTTATCAGGGTTATTAGATTACATAGACCCACCCTAAATTCCCTTCTCTTCTCGCTTATGTGTCTTTTTAGGACAAGAATGACATTTTTTTTAAATATGTATTTCACATACATTTTCCTATAAGTGTGTAAAATTTCCTCTGCTATCTCTCTCTCTCTCTCTCTGTGTCTAGGCCCAGGACCTCTATGTTAATAGTTTATCTCTTCTCTAGGCCCAGGACCTCTATGTTAATAGTTTATCTCTTCTCTAGGCCCAGGACCTCTATGTTAATAGTTTATCTCTTCTCTAGGCCCAGGACCTCTATGTTAATAGTTTATCTCTTCTCTAGGCCCAGGACCTCTATGTTAATAGTTTATCTCTTCTCTAGGCCCAGGACCTCTATGTTAATAGTTTATCTCTTCTCTAGGCCCAGGACCTCTATGTTAATAGTTTCTCTCTTCTCCAGGCCCAGGACCTGAATGTGATCGAGGAGGTGATTAGGATGATGCTGGAGATCATCAACTCGTGTCTGTCGAACTCTCTACACCACAACCCTAACCTGGTCTACGCCCTGCTCTACAAGAGAGAGCTCTTCGAACAGTTCAGAACACACCCTTCCTTCCAGGACATCATGCAGAACCTCGACACGGTGAGAAAGAGAGAGACACAGCACGAATGCCAGCACGCAAACACACACACTCAAACATTAATTCCTAAATCCTCATTGAAAACAATGGCCAATTTTGGATTGAAACTCCTCCACTGCTGTGCTGAATTTTAGCACGCCTCTAATCTTTCCAGTATAATCGTTTTGTGAAAAAGCTTTGTAGCATTTCAAAGATTTGGGATTTACAATAAATTATATATTTTCATGATGGAGAGAATTTCGCGCCTCAATTTCTGATGCAAAGATACTCAGAGGGTCGATTACTATTCTAGTGTCAGATGAGAAGAAGCGTAGTACAACTCTGAAAAGATTTGGCATGGGTCCCCAGATCCTCACAAAGTTCTACAGCTGCACCATCGAGAGCATCCTGACCGGTTGTACCACCGCCTGGTATGGCAACTGCTCGGCATCCGCCGTAAAGCACTACAGAGGGTAGTGCGTACGGCCCAGTACACCACTGGGTCCAAGCTTCCTGCCATCCATGACCTCTATACCAGGCGGTGTCAGAGGGAGCGCCAAGTCTAGGTCCAAAAGGCTCCTTAATAGCTTCTGGCAGCCTGTTAGAGATGTCTCCCTGGGACTCTGGCAGCCTGTTAGAGATGTCTCTCTGGGACTCTGGCAGCCTGTTAGAGATGTCTCTCTGGGACTCTGGCAGCCTGTTAGAGATGTCTCTCTGGGACTCTGGCAGCCTGTTAGAGATGTCTCTCTGGGACTCTGGCAGCCTGTTAGAGATGTCTCTCTGGGACTCTGGCAGCCTGTTAGAGATGTCTCTCTGGGACTCTGGCAGCCTGTTAGAGATGTCTCTCTGGGACTCTGGCAGCCTGTTAGAGATGTCTCTCTGGGACTCTGGCAGCCTGTTAGAGATGTCTCTCTGGGACTCTGGCAGCCTGTTAGAGATGTCTCTCTGGGACTCTGGCAGCCTGTTAGAGATGTCTCTCTGGGACTCTGGCAGCCTGTTAGAGATGTCTCTCTGGGACTCTGGCAGGAGCAATTAGGGTTTAGTGTCTTGCTCAAGGGCACATCGACAGATTTTTCACCTTGTCGGCTCGGGGAATCTAACTAGCAACCTTTCGTTATTGGCCCAACACTCTAACTGCTAGGCAACCTGCAGTCCTGATCTTCTACTCCATGTTGCTATGATACATTTTTGTTGCTATGATACGTTTATCAGCTGTTAAATGTGAGAAACACACAAGACAGAGAGATGGTCTGTCCGGAAAACGTTAGTATCACTCAATCATTGCTTCCTCTGCCCTTGTTTCCTTAGTTGTTATTAAACAAGGACAGAGGATGTGATAACCCCCCCCCCCATCATTTGAATAGATGCTCTGCATCAGTGAATACTCAGACACAACAGTTAGTCCAGGTACACAGAAAATTCAACATCTGCACTCAAAATCCCCCAAAAATGTGATTATTGATTTTTGAAAAGAGAAAAAAAGTAATATTTTGTTAGTTATACACTAAAGACATGACTCTACCTCTGTACTGTAGAATTAGTGAATTTAGTCAATTTTTACACTAAAGACATGACTCTACATCTGTACTGTAGAATTAGTGAATTTAGTCCATTTTTACACTAAATACATGACTCTACCTCTGTACTGTAGAATTAGTGAATTTAGTCAATTTTTACACTAAAGACATGACTCTACCTCTGTACTGTAGAATTAGTGAATTTAGTCCATTTTTACACTAAAGACATGACTCTACTACCTCTGTACTGTAGAATTAGTGAATTTAGTCAATTTATACAATAAAGACATGACTCTACCTCTGTACTGTAGAATTAGTGAATTTAGTCCATTTATACACTAAAGACATGACTCTACCTCTGTACTGTAGAATTAGTGAATTTAGTCCATTTTTACACTAAAGACATGACTCTACCTCTGTACTGTAGAATTAGTGAATTTAGTCCATTTTTACACTAAAGACATGACTCTACCTCTGTACTGTAGAATTAGTGAATTTAGTCCATTTTTACACTAAAGACATGACTCTACCTCTGTACTGTAGAATTAGTGAATTTAGTCAATTTTTACACTAAAGACATGACTCTACATCTGTACTGTAGAATTAGTGAATTTAGTCCATTTTTACACTAAATACATGACTCTACCTCTGTACTGTAGAATTAGTGAATTTAGTCCATTTTTACACTAAAGACATGACTCTACCTCTGTACTGTAGAATTAGTGAATTTAGTCCATTTTTACACTAAAGACATGACTCTACTACCTCTGTACTGTAGAATTAGTGAATTTAGTCAATTTATACAATAAAGACATGACTCTACCTCTGTACTGTAGAATTAGTGAATTTAGTCCATTTATACACTAAAGACATGACTCTACCTCTGTACTGTAGAATTAGTGAATTTAGTCCATTTTTACACTAAAGACATGACTCTACCTCTGTACTGTAGAATTAGTGAATTTAGTCCATTTTTACACTAAAGACATGACTCTACCTCTGTACTGTAGAATTAGTGAATTTAGTCCATTTTTACACTAAAGACATGACTCTACCTCTGTACTGTAGAATTAGTGAATTTAGTCCATTTATACACTAAAGACATGACTCTACCTCTGTACTGTAGAATTAGTGAATTTAGTCCATTTTTACACTAAAGACATGACTCTACCTCTGTACTGTAGAATTAGTGAATTTAGTCCATTTATACACTAAAGACATGACTCTACCTCTGTACTGTAGAATTAGTGAATTTAGTCCATTTTTACACTAAAGACATGACTCTACCTCTGTACTGTAGAATTAGTGAATTTAGTCAATTTATACACTAAAGACATGACTCTACCTCTGTACTGTAGAATTAGTGAATTTAGTCAATTTTTACACTAAAGACATGACATTTACCTCACAGGTCCCTCAAGCAAACCCACCACATACATATATATACAGACACACACCCCTTTCTGACTTGTTCTTCTGTTGCCGCTGTGTCCCACAGGTGATAGGTTTCTTCAGCCAGCGTCTGGAAGCAGCAGGGACTGACCTGTCAGTAGAAAGGGTTCAGGAAGTTATCATGAAGGGAGCACAGGCCCTTCCCAACGACCGCCTCAAGGTAAGTAATAAACACACATACACCCACCCTGCCCAAAAACACAGAGACAGCAGTGGTAATTAACAATCGGGATTTGGGGGGTTGGGAGCTTGGGGTGGGGGATGGGAGGTGGGGGTGGGGGCTGGAGGTGGGGCCTGGGAGCTGGAGGTGGGGCCTGGGAGCTGGGGGTGGGGGGTGGGGGCTGGGAACTGGGGGTGGGGGCTGGAGGTGGGGGTGGGGCCTGGGGTGGGGGCTGGAGGTGGGGCGTGGGGGCTGGAGGTGGGGCCTGGGGGCTGGGGGTGGGGCCTAGGGGTGGGGGCTGGAGGTGGGGCCTGGGAGCTGGGGATGGGAGCTGGGGGCTGGGGATGGGAGGTGGGGGCTAAAGGTGGGGGCTGGGCTGAAACTGGGTATATGGGGAGTTGGAGTTGAGGATGATTTAAGATGAAGTCCAGCTCCAGTCTTCATCAGCATTAATGTCATGCTCCACCGCCATCCTTCCTGCCTGGTGAATATGCTGCTGCAGATAATGACATTTCAAGGAGACGTGACAGCTCCGTCAGTTTGTCTTCATTTTACATCTCAAATGGCACCCTGTTCCAAATATGGTGCACTACTTTTGAACAGGGCCTATCATCGTGCACTATATAGGGAATAGGGTGCCATTTGAAACGCTGGATCCGGGAGAGGAATCAATTTGCCAGCAAGCACTTCGTTACCTTGCACTCCGTGCTGGGACGCCGCCTACCCACAATTCCCCAACCCCACATGAATCAAGGAGGAAATATGTATCTGGGGACGTCGCTATGCGTTGCCATGTAGTCCATTTTCAGTGGCGCCCAGCCAGGCGATTTTAATGTTTCATCATGTGTTCTATGTTCTGTTGTGGGGCATTGCAACAGGAAGGCATGTGGTTCTATGTGTTCTATGTTCTGTTGTGGGGCATTGCAACAGGAAGGCATGTGGTTCTATGTGTTCTATGTTCTGTTGTGGGGCATTGCAACAGGAAGGCATGTGGTTCTATGTGTTCTATGTTCTGTTGTGGGGCATTGCAACAGGAAGGCATGTGTTTTATGTGTTCTATGTTCTGTTGTGGGGCATTGGAACAGGAAGGCATGTGGTTCTATGTGTTCTATGTTCTGTTGTGGGGCATTGCAACAGGAAGGCATGTGGTTCTATGTGTTCTATGTTCTGTTGTGGGGCATTGCAACAGGAAGGCATGTGTTTTATGTGTTCTATGTTCTGTTGTGGGGCATTGCAACAGGAAGGCATGTGTTCTATGTGTTCTATGTTCTGTTGTGGGGCATTGGAACAGGAAGGCATGTGGTTCTATGTGTTCTATGTTCTGTTGTGGGGCATTGCAACAGGAAGGCATGTGGTTCTATGTGTTCTATGTTCTGTTGTGGGGCATTGCAACAGGAAGGCATGTGGTTCTATGTGTTCTATGTTCTGTTGTGGGGCATTGCAACAGGAAGGCATGTGGTTCTATGTGTTCTATGTTCTGTCATGGGGCATTGCAACAGGAAGGCATGTGGTTCTATGTGTTCTATGTTCTGTTGTGGGGCATTGCAACAGGAAGGCATGTGGTTCTATGTGTTCTATGTTCTGTTGTGGGGCATTGCAACAGGAAGGCATGTGGTTCTATGTGTTCTATGTTCTGTTGTGGGGCATTGCAACAGGAAGGCATGTGGTTCTATGTGTTCTATGTTCTGTTGTGGGGCATTGCAACAGGAAGGCATGTGTTTTATGTGTTCTATGTTCTGTTGTGGGGCATTGCAACAGGAAGGCATGTGGTTCTATGTGTTCTATGTTCTGTTGTGGGGCATTGCAACAGGAAGGCATGTGTTTTATGTGTTCTATGTTCTGTTGTGGGGCATTGCAACAGGAAGGCATGTGGTTCTATTTGTTCTATGTTCTGTTGTGGGGCATTGGAACAGGAAGGCATGTGGTTCTATGTGTTCTGTGTTCTGTTGTGGGGCATTGCAACAGGAAGGCATGTGGTTCTATGTGTTCTATGTTCTGTTGTGGGGCATTGCAACAGGAAGGCATGTGGTTCTATGTGTTCTATGTTCTGTTGTGGGGCATTGCAACAGGAAGGCATGTGGTTCTATGTGTTCTATGTTCTGTTGTGAGGCATTGGAACAGGAAGGCATGTGGTTCTATGTGTTCTATGTTCTGTTGTGGGGCATTGCAACAGGAAGGCATGTGTTTTATGTGTTCTATGTTCTGTTGTGGGGCATTGCAACAGGAAGGCATGTGGTTCTATGTGTTCTATGTTCTGTTGTGGGGCATTGCAACAGGAAGGCATGTGTTTTATGTGTTCTATGTTCTGTTGTGGGGCATTGCAACAGGAAGGCATGTGGTTCTATGTGTTCTATGTTCTGTTGTGGGGCATTGCAACAGGAAGGCATGTGGTTCTATGTGTTCTATGTTCTGTTGTGGGGCATTGCAACAGGAAGGCATGTGGTTCTATGTGTTCTATGTTCTGTTGTGGGGCATTGCAACAGGAAGGCATGTGTTCTATGTGTTCTATGTTCTGTTGTGGGGCATTGCAACAGGAAGGCATGTGTTCTATGTGTTCTATGTTCTGTTGTGGGACATTGCAACAGGAAGGCATGTGTCTCTACTACTACTGTTACCAGATAGCTATTAAGTACCCTATTCCCTGTAAAGTGTACCATTTTTGACAGAACACTGTTAAAAAGTAGTGCACTATAAAGGAAATATGGTGTCATTTGGGACGCAAGGATGTGTAGCATCTCTCCAGCCGTATCTCCTGCTACACATCTCAACACTGTGGCTTTTCTGATAATGGAGGTGTAGCATCTCTCCAGCCGTATCTCCTGCTACACATCTCAACACTGTGGCTTTTCTGATAATGGAGGTGTAGCATCTCTCCAGCCGTATCTCCTGCTACACATCTCAACACTGTGGCTTTTCTGATAATGGAGGTGTAGCATCTCTCCAGCCGTATCTCCTGCTACACATCTCAACATTGTGGCTTTTCTGATAATGGAGGTGTAGCATCTCTCCAGCCGTATCTCCTGCTACACATCTCAACACTGTGGCTTTTCTGATAATGGAGGTGTAGCATCTCTCCAGCCGTATCTCCTGCTACACATCTCAACACTGTGGCTTTTCTGATAATGGAGGTGTAGCATCTCTCCAGCCGTATCTCCTGCTACACATCTCAACACTGTGGCTTTCCTGATAATGGACTGAATAATTCCCTCCCTCTGAATGACTAATCTCTAGGGCTGTTCCTTCATCTTGGCATGTATCTGTCAGAATTGGGTTTCAAAAAGCATTTGTTTTCTTTCAAGCTCTCATCTAGCGATCACACGCACTCAGTTCTGACTGACAGTTCACTGTAGCTTTGTGTCTCTTCAGTTGTGATCTCCTGCTGGCCTTGACTGATGCATCTTGCCACAATATGATCGCTGCAGCAGTGTGAGAATCTAGGTCGCTCATTCTATCGCTCAACTCTGCCTCAGTCTCTTCTGCCTCAGAGATAATCATCACTTCTCTGCCTGCGTGCCTAGAGAATAGGGGGGCATTTGGGACACAGGCTTAGCTTCCTAATGAAAATCCATAGGCTAAGATGAATGCTGTGTGGAATCATCAATACATCTATAATTGTCCTCTCAAAGCACTTAAACAGACAAGTGCCTAGCAGTTTGTTAAAGTGAGGATGACATGGTAGAGTACTAAAATGGACAAGAGTTGGAGAGACATTAACCATGTTTCCACTGGCTGTCTATCTGGCCATTTGTCACTGGAGTTAGGGTTGAGCTGAATGTAGAGTTTATATGACTAGTCACGCAGTAACTGCTTCTAATGCACCCAGATCAACTCAACTAGGACATAGATCAGTGAGGGCAAAAGAGTTCTAAGTTGTGTTGGATAAAAGCATCTGTTAAATTCCATATATTCTTCTTCTTTTGGAAGAGCCTTGAAGAGCTGAATGAACTAGTGAACTAGACATAGACAAAGAAGAGCATGATAGATGTATAGAAACATTGACTTACAATGAGCCAGCCAGACATGCATTTGTCCCTGGCCGTCTGTCTATATCTGTGTGAAATGGGTAACAGAAGGTGAGAATGCCCCAGGGACAGCTAACTGATGTTCTCCCCCATAAGGGTGCATGCTCAAGCCCCCATCCTGTGTGGCTACGCACGCCTCCAACTCAATCATCAAGTTTTCAGACGACACAACAGTAGTAGGCCTGATTACCAACAATGACTAGACAGCCTACAGAGAGGAGGTGAGGGCCCTGGGAGTGTGGTGCCTGGAAAATAACCCCTCACTCAATGTCAGCAAAACAAAGGAGCTGATCGTGGACTTCAGGAAACAGCAGAGGGAGCACGCCCCTATCCACATCGACGGGACAGCAGTAGAGAAGTTGGGATGTTCCTCGGCGTAAACATCACTGGCGATCTGAAATGTTCCACCCACACAGACAGTGTGGTGAAGAAGGCGCAACAGCGCTGAAGAAATTTGACTTGGCCCCTAAAACCCTCACAAACTTTTACAGATGCACAATTGAGAGGATCCTGTCGGGCTGTATCACCGCCTGGTACGACAACTGCACCGCCTGCAACCGCAGGGCTCTCCAGAGAGTGCTGCGGTCTGCACAATGCATCACCGGGGGCACACTGCCTGCACTCCAGGACACCTACAGCTCCCGATGTCACAGGAAGGCCAAAAAGATCAAGGACATCAACCACCTGAGCCACTGCCTGTTCACCTGCAATAACATCTGCTAAATATGTGTACTTGACCAGCACAATTTGATTTGATTTGACACCACAGTTTTCTGGCAGCGTCAGACTGGCCCGATTATGTCTCTCAGTCCCCCGTCCCTCGTCACCAGCCCTCAGTCCCCAGGCAGAGACAAAGGACCCATCCAGAGATAGGGCCAGCCTCTCTTTCCCTCTCTCTTTGTCTGTGTCGCTCTCTATTCAATTAAATTCAAGGGGCTTTATTGGCATGGGAAACATGTGTTAACGTTGCCAAAGCAAGTGAAGCAGATAATAAACAAAAGTCAAATAAACAAAAATGAACAGTAAACATTACACTCACAGAAGTTCCCAAAGAATAAAGACATTTCAAATGTCATTATGTGTATATATATATATATATATATACACACACACAAAAGGGAAAATAAATATTATAAATATATATGTATTTACAATGGTGTTTGTTCTTCGCTGGTTGACCTTTTCTTGTGGCAACAGGTCACAAATCTTGCTGCTGTGATATTTGACCCAGTAGATATGGGAGTTTATAAAAATTGGGTTTGTTTTCTAAATCTTTGTGGATCTGTGTAATCTTTGGGAAATATGTGTCTCAAATACATTTGGCAGGAGGTTAGGAAGTGCAGCTCAGTTTCCACCTCATTTTGTGGACAGTGAGCACATAGCCTGTCTTCTCTTGAGAGTGCCATGTCTGCCTATGGTGGCCTTTCTCAATAGCAAGGCTATGCTCACTGAGTCTGTACATAGTCAAAGCCTTCCTTAAGTTTGGGTCTGTCACAGTGGTCAGGTATTCTACCACTGTGTTCTCTCTGTTTAGGGCCAAATAGCATTCCAGTTTGCTCAGTTTTATTGTTAATGTTTTATCTTTTCCTCTGTATGTGTCTCTCTGTTTCCCTCTGTCTGTGCCTGCTGGTCAGCCTCTCTCTCTGCCTTTGTCTGTATGTGTCTCTCTGTTTCCCTCTGTCTGTGCCTGCTGGTCAGCCTCCCTCTCTGTCTCTCCCACTGTCTTCCAGGTTCTCTCCCTCTCTCCTTCATAGTCCACTGTGAGCCCAGCCACCTACTCCTATAGCTATCAGGCTCAACCACTTTCAATGACAGACAGAGGGTCCCAAATGGCACCTTATTCACACATAGTGGGAACCCTGTTCCCTAAATAGGTATTCCCTACATAGTGCACTATCTACGGAACAGGGTGCCATTTGGGATGGAGACGGACAGTGTGGAATGTAGTGCTGCTTTGTTCTGTAGTGCTGCGATACAGACAGTCTGGCTCCTTTTTGGAGGAGAGGGGGAGGATGGAGGAGAGGAGACAGGAAAGGAGGGGAGGATAGAATAAGAGGGGAGGCTCGATGAGGGGAGGATAGAGGAGAGGAGGGCGGATAGAAGAGAAGAATAGGAGAGGAGGATGGGAGGGGAGGATAAATGAGGCGGGATAGAAGATGAGAGGGGAGGATAGGAGGGGTGGATAGAAGAGAGGGGAGGATAGAAGAGAAGGGAGGAGAGGAGGGGTGGATAGAAGTGGAGAATAGAAGGGGAGGATAAATGAGGCGGGGATAGAAGAGGGGAGGATAGAAGCAGAGGGGAGGGCAGGATAGAAGCGGAGGGGAGGGCAGGATAGAAGCAGAGGGGAGGGCAGGATAGAAGCGGAGGGGAGGGCAGGATAGAAGCAGAGGGGAGGGCAGGATAGAAGCAGAGGGGAGGGCAGGATAGAAGCGGAGGGGAGGGCAGGATAGAAGCGGAGGGGAGGGCAGGATAGAAGCGGAGGGGAGGGCAGGATAGAAGCGGAGGGGAGGGCAGGATAGAAGCGGAGGGGAGGGCAGAAGCAGAGGGGAGGGCAGGATAGAAGCAGAGGGGAGGGCAGGATAGAAGCGGAGGGGAGGGCAGGATAGAAGCAGAGGGGAGGGCAGGATAGAAGCGGAGGGGAGGGCAGGATAGAAGCAGAGGGGAGGGCAGGATAGAAGCGGAGGGGAGGGCAGGATAGAAGCGGAGGGGAGGGCAGGATAGAAGCGGAGGGGAGGGCAGAAGCAGAGGGGAGGGCAGAAGCAGAGGGGAGGGCAGGATAGAAGCAGAGGGGAGGGCAGGATAGAAGCAGAGGGGAGGGCAGGATAGAAGCAGAGGGGAGGGCAGGATAGAAGCAGAGGGGAGGGCAGGATAGAAGCGGAGGGGAGGGCAGGATAGAAGCGGAGGGGAGGGCAGGATAGAAGCGGAGGGGAGGGCAGGATAGAAGCGGAGGGGAGGGCAGGATAGAAGCGGAGGGGAGGGCAGGATAGAAGCGGAGGGGAGGGCAGGATAGAAGCGGAGGGGAGGGCAGGATAGAAGCGAAGCGGAGGGGAGGGCAGGATAGAAGCGAAGCAGAGGGGAGGGCAGGATAGAAGCGAAGCAGAGGGGAGGGCAGGATAGAAGCAGAGGGGAGGGCAGGATAGAAGCAGAGGGGAGGGCAGGGCAGGATAGAATCGGAGGGGATGATGGAAGCGGAGGGGAGGGCAGAAGCAGAGGGGAGGGCAGGGCAGGATAGAATCGGAGGGGATGATGGAAGCGGAGGGGAGGGCAGGATAGAAGCGGAGGGGAGGGCAGGATAGAAGCGGAGGGCAGGATAGAAGCGGAGGGCAGGATAGAAGCGGAGGGGAGGGCAGGATAGAAGCGGAGGGGAGGGCAGGATAGAAGCGGAGGGGAGGGCAGGATAGAAGCGGAGGGGAGGGCAGGATAGAAGCGGAGGGGAGGGCAGGATAGAAGCGAAGCGGAGGGGAGGGCAGGATAGAAGCGAAGCGGAGGGGAGGGCAGGATAGAAGCGAAGCAGAGGGGAGGGCAGGATAGAAGCGAAGCAGAGGGGAGGGCAGGATAGAAGCAGAGGGGAGGGCAGGATAGAAGCAGAGGGGAGGGCAGGGCAGGATAGAATCGGAGGGGATGATGGAAGCGGAGGGGAGGGCAGAAGCAGAGGGGAGGGCAGGGCAGGATAGAATCGGAGGGGATGATGGAAGCGGAGGGGAGGGCAGAAGCAGAGGGGAGGGCAGGGCAGGATAGAATCGGAGGGGATGATGGAAGCGGAGGGGAGGGCAGGATAGAAGCGGAGGGGAGGGCAGGATAGAAGCGGAGGGCAGGATAGAAGCGGAGGGCAGGATAGAAGCGGAGGGCAGGATAGAAGCGGAGGGCAGGATAGAAGCGGAGGGCAGGATAGAAGCAGAGGGGAGGGCAGGATAGAAGCGGAGGGGATGATGGAAGCGGAGGGCAGGATAGAAGCGGAAGCGGAGGGCAGGATAGAAGCCGAGGGGAGGGCAGGATAGAAGCGGAGGGGAGGATAGAAGCAGAGGGGAGGGCAGGATAGAATTGGAGGGCAGGATAGAATTGGAGGGCAGGATGGAAGCGGAGGGGATGATGGAAGAGGAGGGCAGGATAGAAGCGGAGGGGAGGGCAGGATAGAAGCGGAGGGCAGGGCAGGATAGAAGCGGAGGGCAGGATAGAAGCGGAGGGCAGGATAGAAGCGGAGGGGAGGGCAGGATAGAAGCGGAGGGGAGGGCAGGATAGAAGCAGAGGGGAGGGCAGGATAGAAGCAGAGGGGAGGGCAGGATAGAAGCAGAGGGGAGGGCAGGATAGAAGCGGAGGGGAGGGCAGGATAGGAGGGGAGGATAGGATAGGAGGGGAGGGCAGGATAGAAGCGGAGGGGAGGGCAGGATAGGAGGGGAGGGGATGATGGAAGCGGAGGGCAGGATAGGAGGGGAGGGGATGATGGAAGCGGAGGGCAGGATAGGAGGGGAGGGGATGATGGAAGCGGAGGGGATGATGGAAGAGGAGGGGATGATGGAAGCGGAGGGGATGATGGAAGCGGAGGGGATGATGGAAGCGGAGGGCAGGATAGGAGGGGAGGGCAGGATAGGAGGGGAGGGCAGGATAGGAGGGGAGGGGATGATGGAAGCGGAGGGCAGGATAGGAGGGGAGGGGATGATGGAAGCGGAGGGCAGGATAGGAGGGGAGGGGATGATGGAAGCGGAGGGCAGGATAGGAGGGGAGGGGATGATGGAAGCGGAGGGGATGATGGAAGCGGAGGGGATAATGGAAGCGGAGGGGATGATGGAAGCGGAGGGGATGATGGAAGCGGAGGGGATGATGGAAGCGGAGGGCAGGATAGGAGGGGAGGGGATGATGGAAGCGGAGGAGATGATGAAGCGGAGGGCAGGATAGGAGGGGATGATGGAAGCGGAGGGGATGATGGAAGCGGAGGGGATGATGGAAGCGGAGGGGATGATGGAAGCGGAGGGGATGATGGAAGCGGAGGGGATGATGGAAGCGGAGGGGATGATGGAAGCGGAGGGGATGATGGAAGCGGAGGGGGGGATAGAAGAGGAGGGGGGGATAGAAGAGGAGGGGGGGATAGAAGAGGAGGGGGGTATAGAAGAGGAGGGGGGGATAGAAGAGGAGGGGGGGATAGAAGAGGAGGGAAGGATAGAAGAGGAGGGGAGGATAGAAGAGGAGGGGAGGGGAGGAGGGGAGGGAAGGAGAGGAGGATAGAAGAGGAAGGGGGAGGTTGGAAGAGGAGAGGGGAGGTTAGAAGAGGAGAGGGGAGGATAGATGAGGAGAGGAGGTGAAAAGAGTAGAGTCAGAAGTGAGGGAAGGAGAACTCTCCATACCTGGGGCTTCCAGAGGCCAGAAGACAGTAGTAAAAGAGCCCCTCGTCTGTTCTGAAGTACATTTGAAACACCTGAATATCTACTGAAAAGTATCGGAAATAGAGGAAATACTTCACTAAACATAATGTCCTTTTCCCCCTGATCTGCACCTAGCTGCATTCCAGCCTGCCTGGAGTCTGTAGCCTTTTCCTTCTAAGCCTTATAACAGTGGGATCAGAGGGAACACACAGTCCTACAGTCTAGACAGGGACCTAGTCAGTCAGGCTGTCTGTGTTCTGGGGGTCGCTGGTCTGGTCCAAATGACACCCTGTTCCCTATATAGTGCACTACTTTTGACCAGGGCCATTTTGGATGCAACCCTGTGCTGGACTGGGTGACTGGCATGGCCAAGTATGTAGTATTTAGTGGCTCCCGAGTGGCGCAGCAGTCTAAGGCACTACATCGCAGTGCTAGAGGCGTCACTACAGACCTTGGTAGTATCCCGGGCTGTATCACAACTGTCCATGATCGGGAGTTCCATAGGGTGGCGCACAATTGGCCCAGTGTTGTCCGGGTTAGAGGAGGGTTTGGCCGGGGTAGGCCGTCATTGTAAATAAGAATTTGTTCTTAACTGACTTGTCTAGTTAATTAAAGGATAAATAAATTAAAATAAATGTAGTCTGCTCTGCAAGCAGGGAGGGATGGATGGAGAGAGGGGGGAGAGGAGGTGTTGGAGCCAGGCCAAAACAATGAGCCATTCCTGGGCCAGCCTGTGTACGTGTCTGCTTCCAAAGAAACACTGCAGGAGTGTTTACCTAACCATGCCAGTCTGAAGCTAGTCCACTAGCTAATCTCTAGACCAAATCACAAGCTAAACAACACTGATAGCAAGCTCCAAGGGAGTGACTGACTGACAATCTAGCTGACTGACTAACTAGCTGACTGACTGACTGACTAACTAGCTGACTGACTAGCTGACTGACTTGACTAACTAGCTGACTGACTGACTAACTAGCTGACTGACTGACTAACTAGCTGACTGACTGACTGACTGACTAACTAGCTGACTGACTGACTAACTACCTGACTGACTAACTAGCTAACTAACTAACTAGCTGACTAACTAGCTGACTGACCTGACTAACTAGCTGACTGACTGACTAACTAGCTGACTGACCTGACTAACTAGCTGACTGACCTAACTAGCTGACTAACTAGCTGACTGACTGACTAACTACCTGACTGACCTGACTAACTAGCTGACTGACTGACTAACTAGCTGACTGCCTGACTAGCTGACTACCTGACTGACTAACTAGCTGACTAACTAACTAGCTGTCTGACTGACTAACTAGCTGTCTGACTGACCAACTGACTGCCTGACAGACTAGCTGACTGACAAACTAGCTGACTGACTGACTGACTGATTAGCTGGCTGACTGACGAACTGACTGCCTGACTGACTAGCTGACTGCCTGACTGACTAGCTGACTGACTGACTAGCTGGCTGCCTGCCTGACTGACTGCCTGACTGGCTTGCTGACTGTCTGACTGACAAATGTTCTAGCTAACTGACTGACTGACTTGCTGACTGACTGACTGACTAACTAGCTGACTGACTGGCTGGCTGGCTGACTAACTAACTAGCTGACTGACTGACTGACTGACTGACCCGAATGACTGACTGACTAATACCTAGCTGACTGCCTGACTGGCTAACTAACTGACTGACTGACTGACTGACTAGCTGACTACCCGGCTGACTAACTAGCTGACTAATTGACTGACTGACTAACTAGCTGACTGACTGACTGACTAACTAGCTGACTGGCTGGCTGACTAACTAACTAGCTGACTGACTGACTGACTGACCCGAATGACTGACTGACTAATACCTAGCTGACTGCCTGACTGGCTAACTAACTGACTGACTGACTGACTGACTAGCTGACTACCCGGCTGACTAACTAGCTGACTAATTGACTGACTGACTAACTAGCTGACTGACTGACTAACTAGCTGACTGACTGACTGACTGACTAACTAGCTGACTGACTGACTGACTGACTAACTAGCTGCTGTTAATGTATTTGGTAGAGACCGTCGGCTGGCTAGACCACAGTAAAACAGCACTGTCTGTTGATACAGTATCGTATGACCACACAAGCCAGGGTCCATAGATCATTATGCCAGGCTGCCTGTGCTACAGACCAATACTACCCAGAGAGTGGACACAATGAAGGCTAATATGAATGGCCGGGAATGGGCCTGTCATGCCAAATAATGTCCCCACTTTTTGGCAGGGGGACACACTATTTGGCGTGACAGGCCCTTCACTGACCACAGCATAATAAGGATTACTATGTGTCTCTCACCAGAGTGTGATTAGTGTGTGACCCAAACATCACCCTGTGACCTGGCTGGTGGGATATGATGAAATATCACTGTATTATTCATGCTTCCAGGCCTGGCTGCTGCTGGTCTGGGTAAGGTAGGGCTTGGACCTTCCGTTTGGGTTGGCTGGGCTGTTGGTGGGAGAGAAGAGATGGGATACTCTCTGACTTGGCTGGGAAGGGATTGGTAGGGTTGGGCAGGACTTGGCTGTTGTTGGACAGAGAGGATACTCTCTGACTGAACTGGGCAGGGATGGGTAGGGCAGAACAGAGAGGATACTCTCTGACTGGACTGGGCAGGGATTGGTAGGGCAGGACAGAGGATACTCTCTGACTGGGCAGGGATTGGTAGGGTAGGGCAGGACAGAGAGGATACTCTCTGACTGGACTGGGCAGGGATTGGTAGGGTAGGGTAGGACAGAGGATACTCTCTGACTGGACTGGGCAGGGATTGGTAGGGTAGGGTAGGACAGAGGATACTCTCTGACTGGACTGGGCAGGGATTGGTAGGGTAGGGCAGGACAGAGGATACTCTCTGACTGGACTGGGCAGGGATTGGTAGGGTAGGACAGAGAGGATACTCTCTGACTGGACTGGGCAGGGATTGGTAGGGTAGGGTAGGACAGAGGATACTCTCTGACTGGACTGGGCAGGGATGGGTAGGACAGGACAGAGAGGATACTCTCTGACTGGACTGGGCAGGGATTGGTAGGGTAGGGTCGGACAGAGGATACTCTCTGACTGGACTGGGCAGGGATGGGTAGGGCAGGACAGAGGATACTCTCTGACTGGGCAGGGATTGGTAGGGTAGGGCAGGACAGAGAGGATACTCTCTGACTGGACTGGGCAGGGATTGGTAGGGTAGGACAGGACAGAGAGGATACTCTCTGACTGGACTGGGCAGGGATTGGTAGGGTAGGGCAGGACAGAGAGGATACTCTCTGACTGGACTGGGCAGGGATTGGTAGGGCAGGACAGAGAGGATACTCTCTGACTGGACTGGGCAGGGATTGGTAGGGTAGGGTAGGACAGAGGATACTCTCTGACTGGACTGGGCAGGGATTGGTAGGGCAGGACAGAGAGGATACTCTCTGACTGGACTGGGCAGGGATTGGTAGGGTAGGGCAGGACAGAGGATACTCTCTGACTGGACTGGGCAGGGATTGGTAGGGTAGGACAGGACAGAGAGGATACTCTCTGACTGGACTGGGCAGGGATTGGTAGGGTAGGGCAGGACAGAGAGGATACTCTCTGACTGGACTGGGCAGGGATTGGTAGGGTAGGGCAGGACAGAGAGGATACTCTCTGACTGGACTGGGCAGGGATGGGTAGGACAGGACAGAGAGGATACTCTCTGACTGGACTGGGCAGGGATTGGTAGGGTAGGGTAGGACAGAGGATACTCTCTGACTGGACTGGGTAGGGATGGGTAGGACAGGACAGAGAGGATACTCTCTGACTGGACTGGGCAGGGATTGGTAGGGTAGGGCAGGACAGAGAGGATACTCTCTGACTGGACTGGGCAGGGATTGGTAGGGTAGGGCAGGACAGAGGATACTCTCTGACTGGACTGGGCAGGGATTGGTAGGGTAGGGCAGGACAGAGAGGATACTCTCTGACTGGGATTGGTAGGGTAGGACAGAGAGGATACTCTCTGACTGGGCAGGGATTGGTAGGGTAGGACAGAGAGGATACTCTCTGTCTGAACTGGGCAGGGATGGGTAGGGTAGGACAGAGAGGATACTCTCTGACTGGACTGGACTGGGATTGGTAGGGCAGGACAGAGAGGATACTCTCTGACTGGGCAGGGATTGGTAGGGTAGGACAGAGAGGATACTCTCTGACTGAACTGGGCAGGGATGGGTAGGGTAGGACAGAGAGGATACTCTCTGACTGGACTGTGCAGGGATTGGTAGGGTAGGGTAGGACAGAGAGTATACTCTCTGACTGGACTGGGCAGGGATTGGCGAAGGGTAGGGCAGGACAGAGAGGATACTCGGACTGGGCAGGGATTGGAATGAGCCTGGGAGGGAGGGAGGAGGGGGGGGGGGGGGGCAGTGTTTTTAAAACAGCATCCTCCTCAGCCAGGTCTGGTAATTAGAACTAAAGCTTGTCTGTAACAGAAAGCACTCAGGTCGTTCGTTAACAAGCGTTCTTGTGAAAACCTGAGGCGTTAGATTGACGTCACCTGAAACCAAAGATGGGGTGTAGATTTCAAGGATGTGGAGGGCTGGGACAGCTAGGTGTCGCTACTAGAGCCAGATTACGAGCTGAATGGCTAGTGGTTCAAATGGGTTCCACACCTACTGGAGCACACACTCACACACTGGCTGGTCACCACCACTTGTGGTTTTCAATGGTTACTTCTCAAATGGAACTCTATTCCATATCGGCCCTGGCCAAAAGTAGTGCACTATATAGGGAATAGGGTGCCATTTGAGACGCTGACCCATTCAGATCAATGGAGGGTTGATGACAGGTTAACATGGCCTGTTTGAAAGGTCAGAGGTCACCTCTCAGAGTGACACTTCTTCTCAAACGTACCTTTACCTCAGCAACTAGACAGTCAGCTACAGATGGAATTACATCAGATGGAATGAGTTTTATCTGGTTGGTTTGTAGCTAGCCCCTGTCCTATCACCAACCAGTGTTGTCATCTGTCAGTTAAACCTGGGAGTTATAGACAATGAATCTTAACATTTCTATGGTCACATATGCTGATCCAGAGTCAAGACCGGACCTCTCTCGACTCAGACCAAGACCACTAGGTTAAGACTCCATCTCTGGGCTTGTCCTGTCCATAGATCCCCTTTATCTTAAAATGTTCTTCTTCTGTCTTCTCTGTGTCTGTCTACAGAAGTTCCCGGAGCTGAAGTTCAAGTATGTAGAGGAGGATCAACCTGAAGACTTCTTCATCCCATACGTGTGGTCTCTGGTCTTTAACTCTGGAGTGGGTCTTCACTGGAGCACTACAAACATACAACTCTTCAGCATGGACTCTGCCTGAGGGGGGGGGGGGGTTCACGTTGGGGGGGGGGGGGGGGGGGGGGGGTTCACGTTGGGGGGGGGGGGGGGGGGTCACGTTGAGGGGGGGTTTCACGCCGAGGGTGGGGGGTTTCACGCTGAGGGGGTGTTGACGCTGAGGGTTCACATTTGTGTGTGTGTGTGTGTGTGTGTGTGTGTGTGTGTGTGTGTACCCTGCTTTGGAAGTGCCTCTACCCCCACAGACAAATCCCTGTCTTACAGGGAAATCCCTGTATGTTGGACAGGACATCTGATGTTACCTGTCCTGCTCTTCAGATAGTCTTCTCTCCTGTGCTTCCACAGCCTGGTTATGTATCTAGGTACACCATTGTTTTGATGGTGAGCTCAGTGTTGGGTCTGTTTTCACATGGTTCAGCTCCACACCTCAACAGCAGCACTGAATATAAGGGATGATACTCTCGACAGAGACATGCTACAGTTTTGATCCACAGTCTCTATCAGATTCTATAACTTTTTTTCCTCCCCTCCAATTGCTTTGCGATTTATTTGGGTTAGCTTAAAAAAAACATATTTATTTTTTAAGTGATGTAGTTATGGTTTAAGGTTGAAAAAAGTTCAGAGAGAATTTAGAACAGGTCACCTGAGGACAGGTCAGTTGGTGACAGTTGGTGACAGCCTAAATGATACTTGTCTCTGTAGCCTGGTCCCAGATCTGATCGTAAAACAGATTCTGGGACCAGGCTTTTGTCTCACTGTCCTCACTCCAGTCTTTACTACAGGAATCCGTTACTTCAATAGGTTCAAACAGGGGTTCGTGTTTTTCGTCAGTTCTCATTTTCAGTCAGTTGACCCAATGTTCTTTTGTGCACAATCATGTTTGTTTATTTGTTAATTTGCATGTTTTATTTGATTCATTTGTTTATTCATGTATTTATTTTCATATCTGGATTTGGATATTTGCCCCCACCAAAACATAAACAACAGCACCAACATGATAAACATATCCTTGTAAACCAAAATCTAAACGTTTTTTTTTCACACACTATCTTATTTAGCGGAAGTTATGTAGTTGTCTTAAAGTCAATATAGAACGACAACAACAGCTGACAGTTTTGGAAATTCAAAGTTGAATTTAGGAAGCATAATTATTATCTATAGAAAAATAACTAAACTGTATAGGCTAACTGTTCCCGATATAGTGCATTATTTCTGACCAGGGTGCATAGGGCTCTGGTCAAAAATAGTGCACTATATAGAGAATAGGGTGCCATTTGCGATGAAAGCCCGATCTTGTACAGGTCAGAGAACGCATATATATTATTTTATAGACAAATACAAACGTTCAACCATATCAATCTGAAGGGAAGATGTTCCCTATGGGTATCCCAAATGGCACCCTATTCCCTATATAGTGCACTACTATGGCCGATAGGACTCTAGTCAAAAGTAGTGAACTATTTATGCAATAGAGTGCAATTTGGGATGCTTACAAGGTCACTTTGAATATTTTCTGTTCTGCATAAACTGACAAATATATTTAGAATATATTTATGTACGCATCAGCATCAACATGACATGGAAAATAAAACACGATTGAAAGACAACTGCGTTTGAGTGTTTGTGGTTGACCTCTCCTTTCTGAAGTGTGCACTCATTCATTACTACACGTACATTTAAAACTATTGGATTGGCGAAGGCATGGACTAGAGGGAGTTTTCATATACCGGTCATTCCCTTTCAAGTCCTAGAAGGGAGGTGAACAAGTGCACACTTCGGGAGAAAGGAGAGACTATTGGGATACACTCAGATTTCCTCTCTCCTTGTGTTATCTTAAGTAACTGAGAGTCTTCTCTGTAGTGAATGAGTGAGTGAAGTGTTTGAGAAGCACTCTTCTTGAAAGCGTTATCTTTGATTTATTTTGCGGTTGTTATGACAGTTTTTTTTAGCTGAAGAAGAATGGATTAAAACATAAATCCTGCTGTTTCCATACAAGTCAGTGATTCTGGAACGTTCACTCAGGTAAAGACAATTTCTTATGACCTCTTACAATCTCCTCCCCTTCACCCATACGCTCTACTTCAATTGAAATGGTTCTCTTTCCCTGTCTTTAAACTGACACAAATAAATAAATAAAAACCTGTTTGTAAAATTCATGCACGATTTTCTTTTACTTCTCAGAAAAAGATGGATTTGTACATATGTACAGTGGGGAGAACAAGTATTTGATACACTGCCGATTTTGCAGGTTTTCCTATTTACAAAGCATGTAGAGGTCTGTCATTTTTATCATAGGTACACTTCAACTGTGAGAGACGGAATCTAAAACAAAACTCCAGAAAATGACATTGTATGATTTTTAAGTAATTAATTTGCATTTTATTGCGTGACATAAGTATTTGATACACCAGAAAAGCAGAACTTAATATTTAGTACAGAAACCTTTGTTTGCAATTACAGAGATCATACGTTTCCTGTAGTTCTTGACCAGGTTTGCACACACTGCAGCAGGGATTTTGGCCCACTCCTCCATACAGACCTTCTCCAGATCCTTCAGGTTTCGGGGTTTCGAGTGGAGTTTAGACCAAAAAGCTCTATTTTTGTCTCATCAGACCACATGACCTTCTCCCATTCCTCCTCTGGATCATCCAGATGGTCATTGGCAAACTTCAGACGGGCTTAGACATGCGCTGGCTTGAGCAGGGGGACCTTGCGTGCTCTGCAGGATTTTAATCCATGACGGCGTAGTGTGTTGCTAATGGTTTTATTTGAGACTGTGGTCCCAGGTCTCTTCAGGTCATTGACCAGGTCCTGCCGTGTAGTTCTGGGCTGATCCCTTACCTTCCTCATGATCATTGATGCCCCACAAGGTGAGATCTTGCATGGAGCACCAGACCGAGGGTGATTGACCGTCATCTTGAACTTCTTCAATTTTCTAATAATTGCGCCAACAGTTGTTGCCTTCTCACCAAGCTGCTTGCCTATTGTCATGTAGCCCATCCCAGCCTTGTGCAGGTCTACAATTTTATCCCTGATGTCCTTACACAGCTCTCTGGTCTTGGCCATTGTGGAGAGGTTGGAGTCTGTTTGATTGAGTGTGTGGAGAAGTGTCTTTTATACAGGTAACGAGTCCAAACAGGTGCAGTTAATACAGGTAATGAGTGGAGAACAGGAGGGCTTCTTAATGAAAAACTAACAGGTCTGTGAGAGCTGGAGTTCTTACTGGTTGGTAGGTGATCAAATACTTATGTCACGCAATAAAATGCAAATGAATTACTTAAAAATCATACAATGTAATTTTCTGGATTTTTGTTTTAGATTCCGTCTCTCACAGTTGAAGTGTACCTATGATAAAAATTACAGACCTTTACATGCTTTGTAAGTAGGAAAACCTGCAAAATCGGCAGTGTATCAAATACTTGTTCTCCCCACTGTATCTGTGTTTTCCTCTTGCAATGACGACAGTGAAGTGGAAGCATGAAACCTTTTAGGTTGCTGGAGTTAACAGGATACTGTTTGTGTTTGTGCTATTGAAGGGAATGTCCTCCTTTCCCCTCTTTAGTAGTTTGATTTAATGGCTGAAAACACATGTTCCTTTCTCAAGAGCAATAATAATTGAAGTAATTACATTTGGGGGAAAAATGACCAATTTGACAGGTACGAACAGTGATGTAACATTTCAACTCCATTTCTGGGTTGGTTTCTGCGAAGCTTGCTAGAAACGTTAGGTACAGTGCTTTCTGAAAAAATTCAGACCCGTTGACTTTTCTACATTTTGTCACCTTAAAGCCTTATTCTAAAATGGATTAAACTAATTGTTTTCCTTATTTAGCAACACACAATACCCCATAATGACATCACAATACCCCATAATGACATCACAATACCCCATAATGACATCACAATACCCCATAATGACATCACAATACTCCATAATGACAAAGCAAAAACAGGTTTTTAGACATTTTGCAAATGTATTAAAAATAAACGGAAATGCTTTATTTACTTAAGTTTTCAGAACCTTTGCTATAAGACTCTAAATTGAGCTCAGGTGAATACTGTTTCCATTGATCATCCTTGAGATGTTTCTACAAATTGATTGGAGTCCACTTGTGGTAAATTCAATTGATTGGACAAAAACCAAGCCGTGAGGTCGACAAAATTGTCCGTAGAGCTCAGAGACAAGATTGTGTCAAGAAACAGATCTGGGGAAGGGTACCAAAGGCGTTCTGCAGCATTGAAGGTCCCAAACAATACATTGGCCTCCAACATTCTTAAATGGAAGAAGTTTGGAACAACCAAGACTATTCCTAGAGCTCGCCGCCTGGCCAAACTGAGCAATCGGGGGAGACCGGCCTTGGTCAGGGAGGTGACCAAGAAACTGATGGTCACTCTGACAAAGCTCTATAGAGTTCCTCTGTGGAGATGGGAGAGGAAAACCTTCTCTGCAGCACTCCACCAATTATGCCTTTGTGGTATAGTGGCCAGATGGAAGCCACTCCTCAGTAAAAGGCACATGACAGCCCCTCTTGGAGTTTTCTAAAAGGCACCTAAAGACTCTTAGACAATGATGAACAAGATTCTCTGGTCTGATGAAACCAAGACTGAACTCTTTTGGCTGAATGCCAAGTGTCACGTCTGGAGGAAACCTGGCACCATCCCTACGGTGAAGCATGGTGGTGGCAGCATCATGCTGTTGTGGATGTTTTTCAGCAGCAGGGACTGGGAGACTAGTCAGGATAGAGGGAAAGATGAACAGAGCAACGTACAGAGAGATCCTTGATGAAAACCTGCTCCAGAGCACTCAGAACCTCAGAATGGGAGCGAAGGTTCACCTTCCAACAGGACAACGACCCTAAGCACACAACCAAGACAAAGCAGGAGTGGCTTCGGGACAAGTCTCTGAATGTCCTTGAGGTGCCCAGCCAGAGCCCGGACTTGAACCCGATCGAACATCTCTGGAGAGACCTGAAAATAGCTGTGCAGCAACACACTCTATCCAACCTGCCGGAGCTTGAGAGGATCTGCAGAGAAGAATTGGAGAAGCTCCCCAAGTACAGGTGTGCCAAGCTTGTAGCGTCATACCCAAGAAGACTCAAGGCTGTAATTGTTGCCAAAGCTGCTACAACAAAGTTTTGAGTAAAGGGTCTGAATTCTGATGTAAAAGTGATATTTCCCGGGTGCCTTTAAAAAGGCACCCTTTTTATAGGGTGCCTGCCATTTGGGACACTACCTGGTTGACAGCCTTCGACAGGTAGCCTAGTGGTTAGAGCGTTGGACTAGTAACCAGCAGGTAGCCTAGTGGTTAGTGTTGGACTAGTAACCAGCAGGTAGCCTAGTGGTTAGAGTGTTGGACTAGTAACCAGCAGGTAGCCTAGTGGTTAGAGCGTTGGACTAGTAACCAGCAGGTAGCCTAGTGGTTAGAGTGTTGGACTAGTAACCAGCAGGTAGCCTAGTGGTTAGAGCGTTGGACTAGTAACCAGCAGGTAGCCTAGTGGTTAGTGTTGGACTAGTAACCAGCAGGTAGCCTAGTGGTTAGAGCGTTGGACTAGTAACCAGCAGGTAGCCTAGTGGTTAGAGCGTTGGACTAGTAACCAGCAGGTAGCCTAGTGGTTAGAGTGTTGGACTAGTAACCAGCAGGTAGCCTAGTGGTTAGAGCGTTGGACTAGTAACCGAAAGGTTGCTATATCGAATCCCAGAGCTGACAAGGTAACAATCTGTCGTTCTGCCCCTGAACAAGGCAGTTAACCCACTGTTCCTAGACCAGTTAACCCACTGTTCCTAGACCAGTTAACCCACTGTTCCTAGACCAGTTAACCCACTGTTCCTAGACCAGTTAACCCACTGTTCCTAGGCCATCATTGTAAATAAGAATTTGTTCTTAACTGACTTGCCTAGTTAAATAAAGGTAAAATAAAGAAGTATGTCACCGGGGTCTGGTGACCGGTACCATACTACACTGCAGGGATCAGCTTCGTAGTCGCTACACATCAAATGGGAGAAAGACCAAAGTATCCATCTGAACTTGTCCAATTAGAAACACAGGTTTTGTGTGGAAAAAGGTTTACTACAGTATGCACTAATGAATACTGCCCAGGTTGGGGTGGCAAGTAGCCTAGCGGTTAGAGCGTTTGACTAGTAACCGACGAGGTAAAAATTTATTGTTCTGCCCCTGAACAAGGCAGTTAACCCACTGTTCCTAGACCAGTTAACCCACTGTTCCTAGACCAGTTAACCCACTGTTCCTAGACCAGTTAACCCACTGTTCCTAGACCAGTTAACCCACTGTTCCTAGACCAGTTAACCCACTGTTCCTAGACCAGTTAACCCACTGTTCCTAGACCAGTTAACCCACTGTTCCTAGACCAGTTAACCCACTGTTCCTAGACCAGTTAACCCACTGTTCCTAGGCTGTTGTTGAAAATAAGAATTCGTTCTTAACTGACTTGTCTAGTTAAATAAATGTTAAAAAATAAATTGCTGTCCATACTCCTTCAACTATTGAGTCCCAGAAACCCTGTAACATTAATCTCCACCTTTTTATTTATTTATCCTTTATTTAACTAGGTAAGTCAGTTAAGAACTAATTCTTATTTACGATGACGGTCTACCCCGGCCAAACCGTAACCCGGGCAACACTACGCAGCCAATGATAAATCAAGATGACCTTTGACTTCCTGTGACCTCATGCAGACAGACATGCTGGGTCTGCAGACTGCTGATCTAGTAGATCATTCACGGTATATCACTCACAGTATATCACTCACAGACCGAAAGTTCAAGTGTTGGCTAATGGACAAGGCTAGGACTGGCTTTGCAGTGTTGGTTAATGGACAAGGCTAGGACTGGCTTTGCAGTGTTGGTTAATGGACAAGTCTAGGACTGGCTTTGCAGTGTTGGTTAATGGACAAGGCTACTACTGGCTTTGCAGTGTTGGCTAATGGACAAGGCTAGGATGCACTCCATCAACCCCAAAACAATGAGTGAGACAGGAAATAGCCCCAGCCTTGAAAACTGTGTACAGTAAATTTTAGTGCACTTTGCAGTGTTGGTTAATGGACAAGGCTAGGACTGGCTTTGCAGTGTTGGTTAATGGACAAGGCTAGGACTGGCTTTGCAATGTTGGCTAATGGACAAGGCTAGGACTGGCTTTGCCTATTTAGATCAGCTTTACCGATGACCTCTCTCTGTCTCTCTCTCTATCTCTCTCTCTCTCTCTCTTTGTGTCTGTCTCTCTCTCTCTGTCTCTGTCTCTCTCTCGGTCTCTCTCTCTCTCTCTATCTGTATCTCTCTCTCTCTGTGTCTCTGTCTCTCTCTCTCTCTCTCTCCGTCTCTCTCTGTGTCTCGCTCTCTCTCTGTCTCCTCTCTCTCTCTGTCTTTCTCTCTCTCTCTGTCCCTCTCTGTCTCTCTCTCTCTCTGTCTCTCTCTCTCTCTCTCTCTCTCTGTCTCTCTCCAGCTCTCTTTCAGATGAGTGATGGTCAATACATTTTTTACATGTAAATACATGTTCTGTAATGTTCTATACATGTAAATGAGATGTAGATCTGGGTATACAGCACATACATAGAATCTCAAAGCAAGTCTTGTGATGTGAGGAATTCCCCTGTGCTTTATTATGGATGCAATTCTGCCTTTTAATAAAAAGTGTAATTAACTGTGATATGGTCAGTTAGAGGATGTTTGTGTCTGCGATTTCCATTGCATTCCTTCTGTAGTGCTTTATGTAGGCAAATACATCAAATACTTCTTTAAACAAATCTGGCACTCAAAATGTACAAGAGCATGTAACACTGCTGTGGTGGGAAAAGCACCCAGTTGTCATACTTGAGTAAAAATAAAGATAGCTTAATTAATTGAAAATTACTCATGTAAAAGTGAAAGTCACACAGTAACATTTCTACTTGAGTAAAAGTCTAAAATTATTTGATTTTAAATATACTTAAGGATCAAAAGTAAAAGTATACATAATTTCAAATTCCTTATATTAAGCAAACCAGGTGGCCCATTATTCTTGTTATTTGTATTTAGTGATAGCAAGGAGGCACACTCCAACACTCAGACTACAACACTCATTTACAACAAAAAAGTATCTGTGTTGAGTGAGGCTGCCAGATCAGAGGCAGTAGGGATGACCAGGAAAGGTTGTCTTGATAAGTACGTGAATTGAACCATTCAAAATCTAACAAGTAGCATTCAAAATCTAACAAGTGGGTGTCAGGGAAAATATATGGAGTAAAAAATACATGATTTTGTTTAGGAATATAGTGAAGTAAAAAATATAAATAGTAATGTAAGTACAGATGAACCAAAAAAAAAACTTTAGTACTTTAGAGTATTTTAACTTAAGTACACCAATGCAACTTTGCAGCCTAGGCCTACCCTTGGTTACCGCTTGAGAATGTGGTAACTATGGTAACCATGGAACGTCATTCTTTATTCTCCTTTGCTTGCAGTTTGGTTCTATCTGCTCTGAGATCAAATAATTAATCATCTCCTTTTTAATTCAACTTTAAAGTTCGCCTAATTTATTATCGCTCTTATCTGTGCAGTTGCTTGACATAAGCATAGGTCGCCATTCATGTCACATAAAATATTAATCACATTCTGTGCATGATTGTTCCAGCGGAGTAATTTTGTTTAATTGCTTATGCATGAAACCAGTCCAGTGTGTTAATACATTACATTACTAAAGGTTATCTAGACTTTCCATGGCTGAAATACATTATTATCATGTATTTCCACTTACAACACTGTGCTATCCACTTCCAATGCATGCGAAATAGACTACATGCGCGTAATATCAATCATCCTTAATGATATTATGGATTATCGACAGTTAAAATATGTTAATGATTATCTTTTGTATTTCAAACTGAGTTTTGTTGTAAGGAAATTGAGAGTATTTGCATATGTATGAATAGAAGGAATAATCCTATATTAATCAGTAGATTGGATAGGCATACCTACATTATTTTGTTTTTATCAATTCAAAATGAAAACGACTTGATAAAATACTTCCTGCAAGTAGTCTGTGGAAATCCACTTTTTTTCATTACGAACAGAGATAGCTTCAGTTTCCTATAAACTTGTTCTGTTGTGAACAGTGGTTGGTTGCGGTGTAAATTACTTCCAGACTACATAAAAAAATGTTTGCGGGCTGCTGCCGACCGGGTTGGTTGAGCTCGAGCTCTCGTGCGGCGCCAGTGGGGAATCCGGTGGAACAATGAGACTTGAGCCATTGACTAGCCGCGGCGCCTCCCATCGCGAACAAAACACACATATCCCATCATCATTACCATCATCCATCCCACTGCCCTGCAGCGACGCTCACTGCCTGGCCTGGCCTGACTGGCACCTAAATGAACATAGGACTGCTGTCCGCAGCTTCCCTCCCCAACTGACCGCCTATCGGACACAATAAGGCTACAGCGCTGGCATTCTTCAGTTCACTCACAGAGTCAATCAAACCTGTCTGTCCAGCGGCCACCAAGTCAGTTTAAAGGACCAGATGTTACCATTCATTTTACTTGAGGTGTGTAACATTGAGCAGGGGACTCGGGGGAGGAAAGCTCTACTAGTCTGTAGACTTTGGGGTGGGGACTCGGGGGAGGAAAGCTCTACTAGTCTGTAGACTTTGGGGTGGGGACTCGGGGGAGGAAAGCTCTACTAGTCTGTAGACTTTGGGGTGGGGACTCGGGGGAGGAAAGCTCTACTAGTCTGTAGACTTTGGGGTGGGGACTCGGGGGAGGAAAGCTCTACTAGTCTGTAGACTTTGGGGTGGGGACTCAGGGGAGGAAAGCTCTACTAGTCTGTAGACTTTGGGGTGGGGACTCAGGGAAGGTTGTCTGGTAGTCTTCTCTACTCCCCACACCTTATAAAGCCCATTCCTCAAAGCATGTTCTTTAAATGAATGACAATCAAACCTTCTGGTGAATTTGTACAAGGCCTATTTAGTTTACCTCTGAGAGAAATGCATTAATTAAGCTACATATTATCATGCAGAAATGTATCAGTATTTAAAAAATGGCCAGTGAAGGTTTACATTTTCCCATGCAGCACAATAACAGAAATAGTATGGCTATAACCCCCATAACTCTCAACCGGTGCTCCAATCCATATGATTAACCCGTGTTTTTGTCGACTTGGAGGTAGGCTACTCAGACAGACTGAGATGAGGCTACAGTGTCACTAATCTACCGTACTGATTGGCACCAGTCGCCAGTCTCTGACGTAAAGAGAGTCCACATCGACAACATAGAGATCCTATTAAATGAACTAATTCTATGGTACACATCCCAACTGTTTGGAATTGTCAAAGCAAAATGTGTTGTACGACAGCCGTGAACTTGTTGTAGCCTAATAAACAACGTTTATTAAACATGTAGGCTACCTACATCAGAATCCCTTTGATTGGCCAAGTACACATACCCAGAATTGTAGTTGTTGATCCGGTGCAGCTTGCAATAGACACCCGTATAGAGACCGAAACAGACAGAGGAATTTACACAAGGTTACATCCTGTACATTACATACATCAATGGGTTTCACAGGGTAATAACTTTCTTTGACCAGAGGGAGGCAATAGTTCGTTGAGCTCATTCATGGGAAAATGGTTCAGAGACATGCAACTAGGTTATTCAACTTCAAAGGGAAACATGATATTAATATACCACTAATAGCTATAACAGTAATGATAATAATGTGGATGTCATGATGTTATTATTACAATATCAACACTTATGATTATTAGGGATTGTTTTATTTTTGTTACTATTATTATTATCAGTAATGCTATTGTTATTGTTATTATTATTATCAGTAATGTTATTGTTACCAGTAATGTTATTGTTATTGTTATTATTATCAGTAATGTTATTGTTATTATTATCAGTAATGTTATTGTTATTATTATTATCAGTAATGCTATTGTTATTGTTATTATTATTATCAGTAATGTTATTGTTACCAGTAATGTTATTGTTATTGTTATTATTATCAGTAATGTTATTGTTGTTATTATCAGTAATGGTATTGTTGTTATTATCAGTAATGTTATTGTTATTATTATCAGTAATGTTATTGTTATTATTGTTATCAGTAATGCTATTGTTATTGTTACCAGTAATGTTACTGTTATTATTATCGGTAATGCTATTGTTATTGTTATTATTATTATCAGTAATGTTATTGTTATTGTTACCAGTAATGTTATTGTTATTATTATCAGTAATGTTATTGTTATTATTATCAGTAATGCTATTGTTATTGTTACCAGTAATGTTACTGTTATTATTATCGGTAATGCTATTGTTATTGTTATTATTATCAGTAATGCTATTGTTATTGTTACCAGTAATGGTATTGTTGTTATTGTCAGTAGTGTTATTATTGTTATTATTATCAGTAATGTTATTGTTATTATTACCAGTAATGTTATTGTTATTATCAGTATTGTTATTGTCATTGTTACCAGTAATGTTATTGTTATTAGTATCAATAATGTTATTGTTATTATCAGCAATGTTATTGTTATCAGTAATGTTATTATTGTTATTATTATTATCAGTAATGGTATTGTTGTTATTAATATTATCACCGGTAATGTTATTATTATTATCAGTATTGTTATTGTTATTATTATCATCAGTAATGTTATTGTTATTATTATTATCGGTAATGGTATTGTTGTTATTATTATTATCACCGGTAATGTTATTATTATCATCAGTAATGTTATTGTTATTATTATTATCGGTAATGGTATTGTTATTATCAGTAATGTTATTATTATCATCAGTAATGTTATTGTTTTTATTATTATTATTAACAGTAATGCTGTTGTTATTGTTATCAGTAATGTTATTGTTATTATCATCGGTAATGTTTATATTATTATCATTAGTAATGTTATTGCTGTTATTGTTATTATCGGTAATGTTATTGTTATTATTATTATTATCATCAGTCATGTTATTACTATTATTATTATCAGTAATGTTATTGTTATTATCATCAGTAATATTATTGTTATTATTATTATTATCATCAGTAATGTTATTGTTGTTATTATTATTATCATCATCAGTAATGTTATTGTTGTTATTATTATTATCATCATCAGTAATGTTATTGTTGTTATTATTATCATCAGTAATGTTATTATTTTTATCATCAGTAATGTTATTGTTATTATTATTTTTATCATCAGTAATGTTATTGTTGTTATTATTATCATCAGTAATGTTATTGTTGTTATTATTATTATCATCAGTAATGTTATTGTTATTATTATTAGCTGACTATTATCATCAACGTAAATCATCGTTATTTGTATTTAGGCCTACTTCATTAATGTGATCATATGGCACAAAATAAATAAAAAGTAAAACAAATGTTTTGTCAAATATTACCCTGAGAGTCCTCACTTGTTTTCCCATGCCAATAAAGCCCCTTGAATTGAATTGACAGAGGGAGTGTTTCATTTATACAGTAAAAAGCCTTTCTAGCTCCATGTTTAATTTCCCACGCCATCTTTTCGCATTATTTACAACGTTTTTCCATTGTAACTTTTGGAAAATGTAACTTTCCTACCAAAACGATGTCTCTGTATGTAGCAGCCTAAGCTACTTGATCTCTTGTTTGCGCAACACAATCACTTTTTTCAAGCGACAGGGTGTCTAGACACCCACGTGACGGGGCGCGCCAATGCGCACTGGAGACACAGAGCTCAGAGAGTTAGAAAGAGATAGCGAGCTAGAGAAGGCAAGGGCTCTTCAACTATTCGCGTCATTCGCAGACGTTTTCTGAAGATCGCATCACTTCTTTGTCGCCACTCAAATCGCTTTATTCCTTAGTCTACGGAAACCTCATTCAATAAGTGTCTGGATTAATTTATAAAGGGATATTTCGACATATAATTCTGGTACAACGGACGGTAGACGGGGACTCTGTGCGACTGCCCTACTAAGGCAGATTTCTGTCTGGCACTAAAGCGGCTCCAGTTTTGGATTTGCTACCTAGTTTTGGATCTGTTTAGGGGATCCTTTCGTCCTCTCGCAACGTCTAAATCTATATTGAAGATCACATCATGTGCAGACAGATATGATATTTAGAAGATAAGGGATAAATCGTAGACAACAGCCTGTGTTGAAGCCTTTTTGCTCTCGGATCAAGGATTGTGTGGATTATTTTTTTTCTAAAGAAAACTGGACAGCTTCGTTTTTTTCCTCATGGATATATAGCCTAATTCTAGTATTTAACTAGGCAATTTATCTGCCCCAAATTACACAGATACTCAACTCGTAACCATATGCGTAAAATATCATCTGTTACAATGTTTATCTTTCTACATGGGCTACTGAATGAACGGAACGAATGAAGCATTTCATGTTCACAGTAGTTCAACGTTGTAACACATTCTTTATGCTGCTATTTTCTATTATAGATGCTCAACGTTCTTACATTGAAAAAGGTTTATATTTCGATATAGCTGCATTTTAGAGCGGACCATTATAGGTTTATAACTCCGCTAAGGTGATGGTGCATTTCTCCTTACAGAGAAGGTTACTAACACGACTGGAGCCTTGATTTTTTTTTGCGGGGTTGATTTTTTTTATTTTATTTTTTATTAAAGACTTGCGTATGCTACAGATTTTCTTGCCTTCTCCAACTCCTAGTTTCTCCATACTATTATCTCAGGCTGCTTGTCGTTGCCTGTACACGGATCCCGGAATCTTCATGATTTGCGTACATCATGCTCGTTTTTTAGCCGGGAAATCCTCTTTTCGTCCCGCATGTTTAGGACCAAACGAACTGGGCTCGTCCGGCGACTCTGGAGGAGCCGTGCGCCGGTCGAGGGCGACGGGGATGCGGATACACGAACGCATGGATCCGGGGGTTGCTGTATGGGTAAATCGACGAAGGTTGCCGGAAAAACTAGCGCCGGAACGGATGCTGAATTGAAATCCCTGACCCACTCGATACTGAAACAAATAAAAGAGAAACAATTAGAGGGGCTCTTGCAAGCGGTCGAGTCAAAGGGGGGTGCGCGGAGCCCCTGCCTGCTCCTACCCAGCAAAGTGGACACCAAACTGGGTCAGCAGTCTTATTCCCTCCCCTTGCTGCTCTATAAAGTGTTTCGGTGGCCGGACCTCATGGATTGCTCGGAATTAAAAAGGCTGTCTTGCTGTGAATCCTATGGGGAAATTAACCCAGAACTCGTTTGCTGCAATCCGCACCACATGAGCAGGCTTTGTGAACTCGGTAAGTTATTTATATATTTTTTTAAACCATAGATTATAACGTGAAAAAAAATCAGCAATTGCAAAAATATAGACCTAGACTACACTGGTACACTGTTTAATATTGTGTGTGGGTAAATTGATTGGCATGTAAACTTTCCCAGACACAATTACCGGTTGTGTCAATTGCAACGCTATAGGTCAGACTTGGTTGGTGTGATGTTTTAGCAGAACAACGGTTAGCATAATCACTATTTCCTTAAGGTTAGATGTATAAATTCTTCTATCTAGGATATGGGAAATGATTCAACATTTGCTTTGAATGGCCCCTCACAAATCAAAACAGTTGCAATTATATTATGTCCTTATTATTTATAAACGGTAGACGTATTTTTATTGGTGTGGCCAAGCTTCTTCTTTTCTTAACTATGAAAGTCAATTACTTAAGAATAAAGTATTATTTACAATAAGGGCATATGAACAGCGGGATAATTGCCTTGTTTAGGGCCAGATTGGCAGCTTGTCAGTTTAGGGATTCGATCTAGCAACCTTTCAGGTTACTGGCCCTAGTTTTTCTAAACTGCAGAGGGGATCTTGCTCTTAATTTGTAGGTTTCCTATACCATTATCTTCTGTAGAATGCATTTATTAAACCCCTCTTGTACAGTATTGTGAACGAGGATGGCTTCAAACAGTTATAGGAAGTAGTCATGGAGGGTCTTGTCACATGAAAGTACATTTATTTGATTGAACGTGACCATCTTTTATTGTAAGGCTACGTGTAATAACAAATAAGATGCACAATATTCAATTATTTGACATTTCCTATCCTTGACCTCCATGTATCTTGTTGTATTTGACAGTCAGTCTGGACCAAGTTAGTTTGCTTGCAGCCAGGCAGCGATTCCGATTGGAGTGTCCTGTTCTGGTGTGAGCAAAGAGGCCCGTATCTCCCACAGCCTGAGTCCGAGCCTAGTCAGATAGCCGCCTAGAGGCTGGCGCCAGGCGCCCCTTGTTTATCTCTTCGTCAGATATCAAGGCAATCGCCGCATGGCTGCCTCGCTGCCTGCCCTGCCTCCAACCCCCACTGATAACACAAACAGTTTCCCAAAAAGAATGCCAACTGTTATCATACGTTTCATCTTCCCCTGGAAGCTTTTTCTCATGCTCTGTTTTTGCTCTGTCCTTTCTCTCTCTCTCTCTCTCTTCTGTCTATTTATTTCTTTTCATTTCAGAGTCCCCCCCTCCTCCTTATTCCCGATATCCAATGGACTTTCTTAAACCACCCGGTGAGTTTAGTTTTATTTTTCTCATGAATGTAAAGGTTTTTGTGGTTTGTATTTTTTCAGCGTATGGTTTTCCACAGTCATACACTTAAAATCAATACAAGTTAATATATATATTTTTTAATAGTTATTTACCATTTGTGAAAAAGATAACTGTATATTATACATTTTATAACAATGTTATTACAACAAAGTTTATAGCAACATTATTACAACAACATTAAAGTTTTGCCTGGTAATTTCTAAATACTTCTGTGAGGATATGGAAATGTTATGTTTGATTTATGGTGCTAGTCAGACTGAGAGAGGGCTGTCTGGGCAGCGCCAGGGCCGACCAGGGCCCTTTAATAGAATGGCAGGTAGCCAGGGCCGACCAGGGCCCTTTAATAGAATGGCAGGTAGCCAGGGCCGACCAGGGCCCTTTAATAGAATGGCAGGTAGCCAAGGCCAGGGCCGACCAGGGCCCTTTAATAGAATGGCAGGTAGCCAGGGCCAGGGCCGACCAGGGCCCTTTAATAGAATGGCAGGTAGCCAAGGCCAGGGCCGACCAGGGCCCTTTAATAGAATGGCAGGTAGCCAGGGCCAGGGCCCTTTAATAGAATGGTGGGTAGCCAGGGCCGACCAGGGCCCTTTAATAGAATGGCAGGTAGCCAGGGCCAGGGCCCTTTAATAGAATGGCGGGTAGCCAGGGCCGACCAGGGCCCTTTAATAGAATGGCGGGTAGCCAGGGCCGACCAGGGCCCTTTAATAGAATGGCAGGTAGCCAAGGCCAAGGCCGACCAGGGCCCTTTAACAGAATGGCAGGTAGCCAGGGCCGACCAGGGCCCTTTAATAGAATGGCGGGTAGCCAGGGCCGACCAGGGCCCTTTAATAGAATGGCGGGTAGCCAGGGCCGACCAGGGCCCTTTAATAGAATGGCGGGTAGCCAGGGCCGACCAGGGCCCTTTAATAGAATGGCAGGTAGCCAAGGCCGACCAGGGCCCTTTAATAGAATGGCAGGTAGCCAGGGCCGACCAGGGCCCTTTAATAGAATGGCAGGTAGCCAAGGCCAGGGCCGACCAGGGCCCTTTAATAGAATGGCGGGTAGCCAGGGCCGACCAGGGCCCTTTAATAGAATGGCGGGTAGCCAAGGCCGACCAGGGCCCTTTAATAGAATGGCGGGTAGCCAAGGCCAGGGCCGACCAGGGCCCTTTAATAGAATGGCGGGTAGCCAGGGCCGACCAGGGCCCTTTAATAGAATGGCAGGTAGCCAAGGCCGACCAGGGCCCTTTAATAGAATGGCAGGTAGCCAGGGCCAAGGCCAGGGCCCTTTAATAGAATGGCAGGTAGCCAAGGCCAGGGCCGACCAGGGCCCTTTAATAGAATGGCAGGTAGCCAAGGCCAGGGCCCTTTAATAGAATGGCAGGTAGCCAGGGCCGACCAGGGCCCTTTAATAGAATGGCAGGTAGCCAGGGCCGACCAGGGCCCTTTAATAGAATGGCAGGTTGCCAGGGCCGACCAGGGCCCTTTAATAAAATGGCGGGTAGCCAGGCCCAGGGCCCATTCCAGGCTGGCACCAGCTCTGCAGTGGTTGTCTGTCTGCACAAACTTTTGGCCGGAGGGGGTGACCTAGCAGGACAGATAAACAGTATTGGCACCAGAGGAGAGAGAGGAGACACACACAGGGAGGTAACATATACACACACACACACACACACAGGACACACGTACGCAAGTGTGTGTGTGTGTGTGTGTGTGTGTGTGTGTACGAAGGGGTGGTGCCGTCTGCAGGGAGGGGAGAGAGCTTATGGGAAATGTGGATCAGAAACACAAGGGGAAAAACAGAAAGATTTATGGAGCCATGTTTTTATCTGTTGAATGAATCTGACTGTAGATTATGGCTGAGGGTTTGGGAGTGTCACACTGCTATGTGTGTGTGTGTGCATGTGCGTAGAGCTTTTGTGTGTCCATGCAGGCCTGTCATTAGGTCTGTGAGCCATTTTAGAAGGAAGTCTATTATCTCAAATATATATATATATATATATATATATATATATATATATATATATATATATATATATATATATATATATTTGAGATAATAGACTTCCTTCTAAAACAGTATTTGTCTGCCAAAAAGGGAAGTTGGGAGATTAAACTGCTGTGTTTGCAGCTATAGACAATCATGAGACTCATCCAAGTCTCTAATATGGGCAGATCAATGTTTATTTTAAGTCCGTTAAGAACACATTCTTATTTACAGTGGTGGGCCTACCGGGGAACAGTGGGTTAACTGCCTTGTTCAGGGGGCAGAACAACAAATTTTTACCTTGTCAGCTCAGGGATTCAATCTAGCAACCTTTCGGACATGGCCCAATGCTCTAACCACGAGGCTACCTGCCGCCCCTGTCATGTCTATGTTAAACTTTAGATACATATGATACATGGCACTGCATCTCGGTGTTAGAGGCGTCACTACAGACACCCTGGTTCGAATCCAGGCTGTATCACAACCGGGCATGATTGGGAGTCCCATAGGGTGGTGCACAATTGGCCCACAATCGTCCGGGCTTGGCCGGTGTAGGCCTGTCATTGTAAATAAGAATTTGTTCTTAACTGACTTGCCTAGTTAAATAAAGGCTAAAAAAAAATATCATAATTGAATAGATAGTGAATGAAGAGGGGAAGTTAAGCGAGGACCAGCTACTGAAGTCAGTTGAAGTGTTTTTCGATGGTGGCTGCGAGCCACTCCTTTATGACTCAGACAGTTTTGGGGTTTTCTGCTTGACTTTGACCAGACCGCACAGAGAGAACGTCCCCTATTTCCTCTATAGTACACTACTTTTGACTTGACCTTTTCCAAAAACAGTCAACTATATAGGGAATATGGTGAAATTTGGGACAGGCCTAACGTCCCAGGGACTTCACCGCTGGGTCTGCTCTCTGGACTGGGTCTATCTGGGTAGGATGACATGGTTAGGGAGGCAGCTTCCTGCGAGGCTAGCTGGGTATGATGACATGGTTAGGGAGGCAGCTTCCTGCGAGGCTAGCTGGGTATGATGACATGGTTAGGGAGGCAGCTTCCTGCGAGGCTAGCTGGGTATGATGACATGGTTAGGGAGGCAGCCTCCTGCGAGGCTAGCTGGGTAGGATGACATGGTTAGGGAGGCAGCTTCCTGCGAGGCTAGCTGGGTAGGATGACATGGTTAGGGAGGCAGCTTCCTGCGAGGCTAGCTGGGTAGGATGACATGGTTAGGGAGGCAGCCTCCTGCGAGGCTTCACTAATGTCTACTACACTTCAACTGGTCTTTTTGGAGTGCCGCACACACACACACACACACACACACACACACACACACACACACACACACAACACACACAACACACACACACACACACACACACACACACACTCTCTAGTCTCTCCTCTGGTTGTGGTGAGGTGGAAAGAAGAAAGAGAGATGGAGGGAGACAGAAAGAGAGAGGGAGGAAAGGAAGACACCGAGAGAGGGAGGGATGTGGAGTGAGAGAGAGAGGGAAGAAAGGAAGACACCGAGAGAGGGAGGAATATGGAGTGAGAGAGAGAGGGAAGAAAGGAAGACACCGAGAGAGGGAGGGATATGGAGTGAGAGAGAGAGGGAAGAAAGATGCGGAGAGAGAGAGGGAGGAAAGGAAAACAGAGAGAAGGAGGAAAAGCCCAGGGCAGAGTTCCCCCTAGAGCAGAGAAGGAGAAAATATATTTCATTGAACAGTGGGAAAGAAAGGAGAGGAAGGCATGTGCAGCTGGGATTCTTGGAGGTTTCAGTCTAAGACAATAGAGACTAGAGAGAGGACAGATATTAACAGGACAATGGAGTGGAGTGTGGCTGAGGAGAGGGGTCAGACTATATAGAACTAGAGGAGACGAGTCAGACTATATATAGAACTAGAGGAGACGAGTCAGACTATATATAGAACTAGAGGAGACGAGTCAGACTATATAGAACTAGAGGAGACGAGTCAGACTATATAGAACTAGAGGAGACGAGTCAGACTATATATAGAACTAGAGGAGACGAGTCAGACTATATAGAACTAGAGGAGACGAGTCAGACTATATATAGAACTAGAGGAGAGGAGTCAGACTATATAGAACTAGAGGAGACGAGTCAGACTATATAGAACTAGAGGAGACGAGTCAGACTATATATAGAACTAGAGGAGAGGAGTCAGACTATATATAGCACTAGAGGAGAGGAGTCAGACTATATATAGAACTAGAGGAGACGAGCCAGACTATATAGAACTAGAGGAGAGGAGCCAGACTATATAGAACTAGAGGAGACGAGCCAGACTATATAGAACTAGAGGAGACGAGTCAGACTATATAGAGCTAGAGGAGACGAGTCAGACTATATAGAACTAGAGGAGACGAGTCAGACTATATATAGAACTAGAGGAGACGAGTCAGACTATATATAGAACTAGAGGAGACGAGTCAGACTATATAGAACTAGAGGAGACGAGTCAGACTATATAGAACTAGAGGAGACGAGTCAGACTATATATAGAACTAGAGGAGACGAGTCAGACTATATAGAACTAGAGGAGACGAGTCAGACTATATATAGAACTAGAGGAGAGGAGTCAGACTATATAGAACTAGAGGAGACGAGTCAGACTATATAGAACTAGAGGAGACGAGTCAGACTATATATAGAACTAGAGGAGAGGAGTCAGACTATATATAGCACTAGAGGAGAGGAGTCAGACTATATATGGAACTAGAGGAGACGAGCCAGACTATATAGAACTAGAGGAGAGGAGTCAGACTATATAGAACTAGAGGAGACGAGCCAGACTATATAGAACTAGAGGAGACGAGTCAGACTATATAGAACTAGAGGAGACGAGTCAGACTATATAGAACTAGAGGAGACGAGCCAGACTATATATAGAACTAGAGGAGACGAGTCAGACTATATAGAACTAGAGGAGACGAGTCAGACTATATAGAACTAGAGGAGATGAGTCAGACTATATAGAACTAGAGGAGATGCTGACTGACGGCTCCCTTGGCTCAGAGGGAATTCCCCTGTCTGTCTGTCAGGCATCTGTCCTCTTCAGTCCTTGTGTGTGTGTCCACTATAGCTCTTTTTAATCCTCTGACTCCTCACCACAGTGTTCCACTGGCCACATTACCATGCTAACTAACATCTCTGACTCCTCACCACAGTGTTCCACTGGCCACATTACCATGCTAACTAACATCTCTGACTCCTCACCACAGTGTTCCACTGGCCACATTACCATGCTAACTAACATCTCTGACTCCTCACCACAGTGTTCGACTGGCCACATTACCATGCTAACTGACATCTCTGACTCCTCACCACAGTGTTCGACTGGCCACATTACCATGCTAACTAACATCTCTGACTCCTCACCACAGTGTTCCACTGGCCACATTACCATGCTAACATCTCTGACTCCTCACCACAGTGTTCCACTGGCCACATTACCATGCTAACTAACATCTCTGACTCCTCACCACAGTGTTCCACTGGCCACATTACCATGCTAACATCTCTGACTCCTCACCACAGTGTTCCACTGGCCACATTACCATGCTAACATCTCTGACTCCTCACCACAGTGTTCCACTGGCCACATTACCATGCTAACTAACATCTCTGACTCCTCACCACAGTGTTCCACTGGCCACATTATCAAATAGATTACATGGTGGTCGGGTCTTCGTAGCAATGCTGTGCCTCGTCACTCACAATAGGTGGAATACCCCAGCAGATATAACACATAGTATATATTATTGATGATGACAGGCATAGCTGTGTAGTAGAAAGAGGTTTTTCTCTGCCTGCCCTTGGGTTCTATAGTGTGTGTAATGTCAACTTTGACTCCCCTGGGGTTAAGAGCATGATCTTGTAAGGCCCTTGTAAGTGTCTTTGCACAACCAGTAGAACCAAGTACTGAACATGTAGAACAAGGACAAGGATCCATTCGAGGGACAGACAGACACACAGACAATCAATCCTTACTGGACCCAGAGCTGGTCGTTCGCTGGTCAAGTTCAATAGACGGACTGACTGAATGACTGCCACTGAATTACTGCCACTGAATGACTGCCACTGAATGACTGCCACTGAATGACTGCCACGTCATGGGCACTACAGATCCGAGTGTGTGTGGACACTTAGCCAACAGGACATGTGGTTAATAATCACTTCATATTAATAAGAGACAGTACTAAGGGTTTAGTAGTTCATTGATGTTTCCAATGTCTGAAGTTTATGACTATATTATATAATCATTCAGCTATAAAAACACCAAAGGGAGTCAGACTTATGTTTCAGTGTCTGTTGCTGAATGCGTAAATCTAAACAAGAGAGCGTGAGAGTGTTTGTGAGAGAGAGACGAGGGAGGGGGGAGGGAGGGGGGGGGGGGTTCTTTATGGAACAGAAATCAGATGTACGTGTCAGTCTGTCTCTCCACGGTCATTACCAAAGCTGCCGTGGTAATACCTAGTTTGTTTTAGCTCCCTGGGAAATGAATCATATAGTGTTTGAAGCTGCTGCCTACCTCTCTCTCTTTTTGTCTCTCTCTCTCCCCTCTCTCTCTTTTTGTCTCTCTCTCCCTCTTCCCCCCTCCATCTCTCTCTCTCGCTCTCGCCACTCTCTCTTTTTGTCTCTCTCTCTCCCTCCCTCTTCCCCCCTCCATCTCTCTCTTTCTCTCTCTCTCTCTCTCTCTCTCTCTCTCTCTCTCTCTCTCTCCCCTCTCCCTCTTTTTGTCTCTCGCTCTCTCTTCCCCCTCCATCTCTCTCTCTCTCTCTCTATCTCTCTCTCTCTCCCTCCCCTCTCCCTCTTTTTGTCTCTCTCTTTCTTCCCCCCTCCATCTCTCTCTCTGTCTCTCCCCCCCTCTCTCTGTCTTTCTCTTTCTCTTCCCCCCTCCATCTTGCTCTCTCTCCCCCCTCTCTCCCTCTCTCCCCCCCTCTCTCTCTCTTTCTCTCTCTCTCTCTCTCTCTCTGTCTCTCTCTTTCTCTCTCTTTCTCTCTGTTACTTACTTACACTTTCAAACTCTTCCTCCATATTTTATGTTTGTTTCTGTTTTACACCGCCCCCCTCTCTTTCTCCATCACTCTCTCTGACTGAATCTTCCAGATCTTGGTTCTGGATGAGCTCCACCTCAGGCCTGTGGTCAGTGAACCGTGCCCAGGAAACCAGGCCTGCCTCCTGGACAGCCATGAAAGAGAGGCAGGCTGTTTCACCGTGGCCCTGCATCTCTTTAGGTTGACCACAGTACCGGGGCTGGTCTAGCCTAGGCGTGAACTAGCCTGGTCCCAGATATGTTGGTGCTGTCTTTCCAACTACTGGTCATTCATGAGTTGGCAAGACAGCACAAACAGATCTGGAACCAGGCTAGAATCCTGTCTCTAATTTGTAGGCAGTAATGCTAGTAGTCTTGCATTGCCTAATGGGGCTGTGCTCTGCTCTGCTCTCAGGCTCTGGTGATGGAAGGTGTAGGACAGAGTCCGTTGACATGTATAGAATGGAATGTATCATTACTGAATACCAGCCAGCCAGTCAGTCAGTCAGCTAGACACTGAGACACAGCCCAGCCAGCAGGCCAGTCAGTCAGCCAGTCAGAGACAGCATAGCCAGCGATAGAGTCAGTTCCTCTCCTTCCCTCCCCTAGCTCCCTGGTGTTTTAAGAGTCCTTCTGATCCTAGAGAGGCTGAGACTGGAAAAGCTTCATGACTGGATCTGATGTGACAGTAGTAGTCGTCTTATAGAGGAGTAATAATACAACATAGAGGAGTTATAATACTACACAGAAAAGTTATAAACACTACATAGAGGAGTTATAATACTACATAGAGGAGTTATAATACTACACAGAGGAGTTATAATACTACATAGATGAGTTATATACACGACATAGAGAAGTTATAATACTACATAGAGGAGTTATATACACTACATAGATGAGTTATAATATTACATAGAGGAGTTATAATACTACATAGAGGAGTTATAATACTACATAGATGAGTTATATACACTACATAGAGGAGTTATAATACTACATAGAGGAGTTATATACACTACATAGAGTAGTTATAATACTACATAGAGGAGTTATAATACTACATAGTGGAGTAATATACTACACAGAGGAGTTATAATACTACATAGAGGAGTTATAATACTACAGAGTTATAATACTACATAGAGGTGTTATAATACTACATAGAGGAGTTATATTACTACATAGAGTTATAATACTATATAGAGGTGTTATAATACTACATATAGTTATAATTCTACATAGAGGAGTTATAATACTACATAGAGGAGTTATAATACTACATAGAGTTATAATACTATATAGAGGTTTTATAATACTACATAGAGTTATAATACTACATAGAGGAGTTATAAACACTACATAGAAGATCAATTACACATATCCCTTGCTGCTACGTCTCCTATTGGTGGCATCACTATTAGATCACTTGGGGTTCATCTCAGCAGGGACAGGGGGGTTAATCTCAGCAGGGACAGGGGGGTTAATCTCAGCAGGGACAGGGGGTTTAATCTCAGCAGGGACAGGGGGTTTAATCTCAGCAGGGACAGGGGGTTTAATCTCAGCAGGGACAGGGGGTTCATCTCAGCAGGGACAGGGGGTTCATCTCAGCAGGGACAGGGAGTTTAATCTCAGCATGGACAGGGGGTTCATCTCAGCAGGGACAGGGGGTTTAATCTCAGCAGGGACAGGGGGTTTAATCTCAGCAGGGACAGGGGGTTCATCTCAGCAGGGACAGGGGGTTCATCTCAGCAGGGACAGGGGGTTCATCTCAGTAGGGACAGGGGGTTTAATCTCAGCAGGGACAGGGGGTTTAATCTCAGCAGGGACAGGGGGTTCATCTCAGCAGGGACAGGGGGTTTAATCTCAGCAGGGACAGGGGGTTTAATCTCAGCAGGGACAGGGGGTTTAATCTCAGCAGGGACAGGGGGTTCATCTCAGCAGGGACAGGGGGTTCATCTCAGCAGGGACAGGGGTTCATCTCAGCAGGGACAGGGGGTTCATCTCAGCAGGGACAGGGGGTTCATCTCAGCAGGGACAGGGGGTTTAATCTCAGCAGGGACAGGGGGTTAATCTCAGCAGGGACAGGGGGTTTAATCTCAGCAGGCACTGGAGATTCATCTCAGCAGGGACAGGGGGAGACCAACGGAGACCGGGGAGAGAGAGTTTCCTCTGTCGGCTAGCATGCCATTAAGAAAATTTACTGTACACAGTTTTCAAGGCTGGGGCTATTTCCTGTCTCACTCATTGTTTTGGGGTTGATGGAGTGCATCCTGCTAACCTGTATATTCCTATTAGAGACTAGCTCTGATACACTCTCTGTTACATATGTACAGTGCCTTGCGAAAGTATTCGGCCCCCTTGAACTTTGCGTCCTTTTGCCACATTTCAGGCTTCAAACATAAAGATATAAAACTGTATTTTTTTGTGAAGAATCAACAACAAGTGGGACACAATCATGAAGTGGAACGACATTTATTGGATATTTCAAACTTTTTTAACAAATCAAAAACTGAAAAAATTGGGCGTGCAAAATTATTCAGCCCCCTTAAGTTAATACTTTGTAGCGCCACCTTTTGCTGCAATTACAGCTGTAAGTCGCTTGGGGTATGTCTCTATCAGTTTTGCACATCGAGAGACTGAATTTTGTCCCATTCCTCCTTGCAAAACAGCTCGAGCTCAGTGAGGTTGGATGGAGAGCATTTGTGAACAGCAGTTTTCAGTTCTTTCCACAGATTCTCGATTGGATTCAGGTCTGGACTTTGACTTGGCCATTCTAACACCTGGATATGTTTATTTTTGAACCATTCCATTGTAGATTTTGCTTTATGTTTTGGATCATTGTCTTGTTGGAAGACAAATCTCCGTCCCAGTCTCAGGTCTTTTGCAGACTCCATCAGGTTTTCTTCCAGAATGGTCCTGTATTTGGCTCCATCCATCTTCCCATCAATTTTAGCCATCTTCCCTGTCCCTGCTGAAGAAAAGCAGGCCCAAACCATGATGCTGCCACCACCATGTTTGACAGTGGGGATGGTGGGGCCGAATACTTTCGCAAGGCACTGTAGTGCACTAGTTTTGACCAGGGCCTATAGGGAGTCCCATAGGGCTCCGGTCGAAGGTAGTCTATTTATAGGGAGTAGGGTGCCATTTTGGGACGGAACCAGGCTCTGATATGTAAAGTAGTGTTAGGATACAATGGAGTCAGACATGTTTTTTTTAGGGCAAAGCCTCTTTTCCCTCCAAGCCAGTCATTTATTTATTCTGGGCCTCCCTCTGAGACTTTTGGAGAGAAGAAAAAAAAGGAAAACGTGATTGCGTTGGAAGGGTTGGTTGGTTTTCCGGGGTTGGGACTGGGAGAAGTAGCAGAGCAGGGGCACTGCTGTGTGTTTTATGTGGTGTGTTGAGACCTGCCAGGTCCTGCTGTCAGCCAGCAACTCTCTCTACCTCTCTCTCTCCATCTCTCTCTCCCTCCACCAAAATGGCCGCTCTAGTTGTCTCTCTGAGGAGAGACTGCTGAGGATTATGGGATTAGTCGTGGTTTGTGTTGGATGCCTTCCCCTTCAGTTCTCAGGACTAGTCGTACTCTCTGTTAGAGGGCTGTTAAGACGTGGTGTGGCTATACTTCTTTCTCTTCCTGGTGGTATGGTATATTGTATGTTATTTCACCAGAAAGACGAGCAGTGAGATACACTACATGGCCAAAAGTATGTGGACACCTGCTCGTCAAACATCTCGTTCCAAAATCATAGACATTAATATGGAGTTGGTCCCCCCTTTGCTGCTATAACAGCCTCCACTCTTCTGGGAAGGCTTTCCACTAGATGTTGGAACATTGCTGTGGGGACTTGCTTCCATTCAGCCACAAGAGCTATAGTGAGGTCGGCACTGATGTTGGGTCAATTAGGCCTGGCTCACAGTCGGCATTCCAATTAATCCCAAAGGTGTTCGATGGGGTTGAGGTCAGGGCTCTGTGCAGTCCAGTCAAGTCCTTCCACACCGATCTCGACAAACCATTTCTGTATGGACCTCGCTTTGTGCACAGGGGCATTCTCATGCTGAAACAGGAAAGGGCCTTCCCCAAACTGTTCCCACAAAGCGTTACGATTTCCGTTCCCTGGAACTAAGGGTAGGCCCAGTAAGGTCATTCTACTGGCAATGTTTGTCTATGGAGATTGCATGGCCGTGTGCTCGATTTTACACACCTGTCAGCAATTGGTGTGGCTGAAATAGCCGAATCCACTTATTTGAAGGGGTGTCCACATACTGCTGTAAATATAGTGTAGGTAGTGAGTTAGCAGTAGTGTCTGTGGATCTGTGAGGGTAGTGCTCCTGGCTAGCTGTTTGAACTGACTGAAAGACTCCCAGACCCCAGTGGTCCAGTGGGTCTTCATTTAGCCTGTGTGATTGACAGCTCTCACAGCTGCTCTCTGCTCAAACTGTGGTTGGTCTCTCATTCTAACACACTGTATTTTACCTCTGTCTCTCTCCCCTTCTCTCACACTCCTTCCTTCTTTCCTTTCAGATTCTCCAGACTCGGGGCCTTCATCCACAGAGACTGGAGGAACTACCTACTCGGCCCCTGTGGGGCTCTCAGGTAAGATGCAAGGCCATGGTTTTAATTTATCTCTCTCACTCTTTCTGTTGCTCTATCTTTCTGTCTCCCACCCGCCCTCTGTCATGATGCTCTGGCTAGCTGGAGGGGCCACCACCCTCCCTCTGTTATGATGCTCTGGCTAGCTGGAGGGGCCACCACCCTCCCTCTGTCATGATGCTCTGGCTAGCTGGAGGGGCCCCCACCCTCCCTTGGTCATGATGCTCTGGCTAGCTGGAGGGGCCCCCACCCTCCCTTGGTCTTGATGCTCTGGCTAGCTGGAGGGGCCCCCACCCTCCCTTGGTCATGATGCTCTGGCTAGCTGGAGGGGCCCCCACCCTCCCTTGGTCATGGTCTCTGGCCTCTTCTTCCCCTCTTAGCTGTAAAAAGGAAGGAAGGCGTGTTCCTAGAGGTCCACATGAATTCCTCCTCTTCTCCTCTCCTTCTGTTTCCTATCTGTGTTGTTTGATGTAATCCAAAACAGAAAACGTTGTTTGCTTCAGGGAGCACCGGCTAGTTTGTGTGTGTGTGTGTGTGTGTGTGTTTGCGCTTTTCGTGGTTTTGCCTTGGATGAGGATCCGAGCTAAGACGTTTCCGCCTGTTTCTTGTGAGGCGGTAATCATGTCATCAGTGGATGACAATGGGCCAAGCCATCTAAAGCTGGATGAAGCTCTGTCATTACTATACCCTCCAAGGGAACATGAACACAAACATGCTGTAAAGGTTGTCTGTTAGATGGTTGGTAAAGGTTGTCTGTTAGATGGTTGGTAAAGGCTGTCTGTTAGATGGTTGGTAAAGGTTGTCTGTTAGATGGTTGGTAAAGGTTGTCTGTTAGATGGTTGGTAAAGGCTGTCTGTTAGATGGTTGGTAAAGGTTGTCTGTTAGATGGTTGGTAAAGGCTGTCTGTTAGATGGTTGGTAAAGGCTGTCTGTTAGATGGTTGGTAAAGGCTGTCTGTTAGATGGTTGGTAAAGGTTGTCTGTTAGATGGTTTGTAAAGGTTGTCTGTTAGATGGTTGGTAAAGGTTGTCTGTTAGATGGTTGGTAAAGGTTGTCTGTTAGATGGTTGGTAAAGGTTGTCTGTTAGATGGTTGGTAAAGGTTGTCTGTTAGATGGTTGGTAAAGGCTGTCTGTTAGATGGTTGGTAAAGGTTGTCTGTTAGATGGTTGTCTGTTAGATGGTTGGTAAAGGTTGTCTGTTAGATGGTTGGTAAAGGCTGTCTGTTAGATGGTTTGTAAAGGTTGTCTGTTAGATGGTTGGTAAAGGCTGTCTGTTAGATGGTTGGTAAAGGTTGTCTGTTAGATGGTTGGTAAAGGCTGTCTGTTTAGGGCCAAATAAAATTCTAGTTTGTTCAGTATTTATCTTTCCAATTATTATTATTATTTTTTGTTTTCTCATGATTCGGTTGGGTCTAATTGCGTTGCTGTTCTGGGGCACTGTGGGGTGTGTTTGTGAACAGAGCCCCAGGACCAGCTTGCTTAGGGGACTCTTCTCCAGGTTCATCTCTCTGTAGGTGATGGCTTTGTTATGGAAGGTTTGGGAATCGCTTCCTTCTAGGTGGTTGTAGAATTTAACGGCTCTTTTCTGGATTTTGATAATTAGTGGGTATCGGCCTAATTCTGCTCTGCATGCATTATTTGGTGTTCTACGTTGTACATGGAGGATATTTTTGCAGAATTCTGCATGCGGAGTCTCAATTTGGTGTTTGTCCCATTTTGTGAATTCTTTGTTGGTGAGCGGACCCCAGACCTCACAACCATAAAGGGCAATGGGCTCTATGACTGATTCAAGTATTTTTAGCCAAATCCTAATTGGTATGTTGAAATTCATGTTCCTTTTGATGGCATAGAAGGCCCTTCTTGCCTTGTCTCTCAGATCGTTCACAGCTTTGTGGAAGTTACCTGTGGCGCTGATGTTTAGGCCAAGGTATGTATCGTTTTTTTGTGTGCTGTAGGGCAACAGTGTCTTACTGAGATTTACTGTCAGGGCCCAGGTCTGTCAGGGTGCAGGTCTGTCAGGGCCCAGGTCTGACCGAACCTGTGCATAAGATCTAGGTGCTGCTGTAGGCCCTCCTTGGTTGGTGACAGAAGCACCAGATCATCAGCAAACAGCAGACATTTGACTTCGGATTCTAGTAGGGTGAGGCCGGGTGCGCTCTCTCTCTCTCTCTCTCTCTCTCGCTCTCTCTCTCTCTCTCTCTCTCTCGCTCTCTCGCTCTCTCTCGCTCTCTCTCATTACAGAGACTTTAAAGGGTTTTTCATGTTGGGGTCCTGATGGGGGGGGGGGGGGGTGGTCTCCAGATAGAGTGTTTTTAGATTGGGGACTGAGATAGGCTGGCTTGGCTGGCTGGGTGTATAAACAGAGGGTTTTTCATTTAGGAGTGCATGGAGGTTTTAGCCTGTGGTCACAGTGTGTATCAGGCAGGATGGAGAGATCAGTTGTTTCTGAAATAGTGAAGTGGCTGGTGTCTTCCTCTCCTCTCATTCTGTTTGTTTCATGGTTCTTTTGTATGTGGAATGAAAATCCGCCATTCAGGAGCCAGCAGTGCTCAACCTAAAGACTGCAGGCATCAGGCATTAACCCAACGCAGCCTGTCTGCCTGACTCCATCCTCTGCCTCCTGCCTGACTCCATCCTCAGCCTCCTGCCTTACTCCAGCCTTCTTTCTCCCTCCCTCTTCTTCTCCTCCCTCTGGCATGGGAGGGAGGGAGGGAGGGGAGGGGAGGGAAGGGAAGGGAAGGAGGGAGGGAGGGAGGGAGGGAGGGAGGGAGGGAGGGAGGGAGGGAGGGAGGGTAAGGGAGGGAGGGAGGGAGGGTAAGGGAGGGAGGGAGGGAGGGTAAGGGAGGGAGGGAGGGAGGGAGGGAGGGTAAGGGAGGGAGGGAGGGGAAGGGAAGGGCCCGGGCGCCTGGAGCCAAGGACTTGATTTCTCTGGCATGGGAAGAAAACTGTACACCCTCCGGGGCTCTCACAAAAGAAACATGGCCTCCCCAGG
>NC_143033.1:11260000-11262500 GCF_057628025.1 Oncorhynchus mykiss | reverse complement strand
TTAACCCTGGTGTCCTGACTCTCCGTGGACACTACATATCCCATGGTACTTATCATAAGAGTAGGGGTGGTAACCCTGGTGTCCTGACTCTCTGTGGACACTAAATATTCCACTTATCATAAGAGTAGGGGTGGTAACCCTGGTGTCCTGACTCTCTGTGGACACTAAATATTCCACTTATCATAAGAGTAGGGTTGTTAACCCTGGTGTCCTGACTCTCTGTGGTCACTACATATCCCATGGTACTTATCATAAGAATAAGGGTGTTAACCCTGGTGTCCTGGATAAATTCCCAATCTGGCCCTCATACCACCATGGTCACATAATCATCCCCAGCTTCCAATGGGCTCATTCATCCTCCTTCCTCTCTCCTGTAACTATTCCCCAGGTCGTTGCTGTAAATGAGAATGAGTTCTCAGTCAACTTCCCTGGTCAAATATTAAAAAATAATAATTCTAGCAAAGCTGCCACTGTCTACAGTCCTATCAGAGGAGGAAAGACAGTCTACAGTCCTATCAGAGGAGGAAAGACAGTCTACAGTCCTATCAGAGGAGGATAAACAGTCTACAGTCCTGTCAGCGGAGGAAAGACAGTCTACAGTCCTATCAGAGGAGGATAAACAGTCTACAGTCCTGTCACAGGAGGAAAGACAGTCTACAGTCCTGTCAGAGGAGGAAAGACCGTCTACAGTCCTGTCAGAGGAGGGAAGACAGTCTACAGTCATGTCAGAGGAGGATAGACTGTCTACAGTCCTGTCAGAGGAGGAAAGACAGTCTACAGTCCTATCAGAGGAGGAAAGACAGTCTACAGTCCTGTCAGAGGAGGAAAGACTGTCTACAGTCCTGTCAGAGGAGGAAAAACAGTCTACAGTCCTATCAGAGGAGGAAAGACAGTCTACAGTCCTGTCAGAGGAGGAAAGACAGTCTACAGTCCTGTCAGAGGAGGAAAGACAGAAATGACCCGGTGTTTGAGGAAAAGGCAATGAACAGGGAGGGTGACGACAATGGCCTCCTCAGAACAGAAAGCAAACATTGAAGAAAGTTAGTCAGTAGAAAGAGTGAGACAGTTAGGCTGAACTGAACTTCCAGTTCATCACAGTTTAGAGATCCTTGACTTGAGAGAGACACCCTTGAATTGAACTTTTACCTCAGAGTTTTACCTTTGGATATGCATGGTAGACTGTAGTGAGGGCTCAGGGTGGGCCCTGCCTGCCTGCCAGGGTTATGAAGCTGTGTAGGGTTCAGAGGGAAAGAGAGTTGGGCTGGGCCCTGCCTGCCAGGGTTATGAAGCTGGTTCATTGTATGAAGATAATCAAAAGAGAGGGGAACATTCCTTTTCCCTGGTGTGCCACAGAGAGAGAGGGAGGTGGAGAGAGAGATAGAGAGAGAGACAGGTGGAGAGAGAGAGAGAGAGAGGTGGAGAGAGAGATACAGGTGGAGAGAGAGAGACAGGTGGAGAGAGAGAGACAGGTGGAGAGAGAGAGACAGGTGGAGAGAGAGAGACATACGGGTGGAGAGAGAGAGGGAGGTGGAGAGATAGAGAGAGAGACAGGTGGAGAGAGAGACAGGTGGAGAGAGAGAGAGAGAGACATGTGGAGAGAGAGAGAGAGACAGGTGGAGAGAGAGAGAGAGAGAGAGACAGGTGGAGAGAGGGAGAGAGAGACAGGTGGAGAGAGAGACAGGTGGAGAGAGAGATACAGGTGGAGAGAGAGAGACAGGTGGAGAGAGAGAGACAGGTGGAGAGAGAGAGACATACGGGTAGAGAGAGAGAGGGAGGTGGAGAGATAGAGAGAGAGACAGGTGGAGACAGGTGGAGAGAGAGACAGGTGGAGAGAGAGAGAGAGACAGGTGGAGAGCGAGATAGAGAGAGAGACAGGTGGAGAGAGAGACAGGTGGAGAGAGAGAGAGAGAGAGAGGTGGAGAGAGAGAGAGAGAGAGGTGGAGAGAGAGACAGGTGGAGAGAGAGATACAGGTGGAGAGAGAGAGAGAGAGAGAGACAGGTGGAGAGAGAGAGAGACAGGTAGAGAGAGAGAGACAGGTAGAGAGAGAGAAAGAGAGAGACAGGTGGAGAGAGAGAGAGAGAGAGAGACAGGTGGAGAGAGATAGAGAGAGAGGTACAACGTGCTCTCTTCTTACTGCTATTTCCAATCATAGCCAGCCTGACCATTCATGTGGAATCAGTTGGTGAAGTTGATTGGTTGCAGCTAGAGGTCTGGGTAGGGAGACCAGCACCCTTGCCTGCCTGAAACTCCATGTAACTCCCTGTAATGTGATGTTTCTGTCATCTCAGTCAAATGTGACAGTCCTCAGCCCTATGCCCATGTCTCTAGGATGTGTCTCAAGGGAACTCATAGGTCTGCGCTAAGCCTAAACCACAAAAATGTACCACAGATATTATGTAATAATCAGTTCTGCTTTTAAAAACAACAACAAATAGTTTTTTAGCTCCCAACTGGCCGGACTGGTTGCCTACAGGCAGGCAGCACTATGGTCGTTGCCGC
>NC_143033.1:11227500-11257500 GCF_057628025.1 Oncorhynchus mykiss | reverse complement strand
GTTGATAGTGTGAACTCACATTTGAAGGTTAAACAGTGAGTGAAAAAAATCATTCCGTGTGTGTGTGTGTGTGTGTGTGTGTGTGTGTGTGTGTGTGTGTGTGTGTGTGTGTGTGTGTGTGTGTGTGTGTGTGTGTGTGTGTGTGTGTGTGTGTGTGTGTGTGTGTGTGTGTGTGGACATCCAGGAATAGTAACGATCCGGAGTGTGGAGTCAGACACAAGTAATCATTAACTTTTCCAGACTGCTCTTCTCGCTGTCTCCAGTCCCCCCTCTCTCTCCCTCGCTCTGATTCCCAATAGGGGGGGTAGACAACAACACTGGGTGCTGTTATTATTAATCTACTACTAGCTTATAATCTTGCATTTTTATTATAAGATAAAGATAATACTATGTGATGGGATTTTAGTTTTCACAGCTTTGTTTTGGTTTCAACGTAGGTCTGTGAGCTTGTGAGTTAAACAACTCTGTGGCCTGGGTATATATTGTCCAGGGTCATCTACCTGAGGCTGTAAGAACACACACACAGGGGACAAGACAAGCCAAAGATTCTCGGAGCAGATGGCAGCAGCCAACAGAGCATATCTCCAGGTAGAAGAGGGGACATGAGACAAATCAACCTTCATTAGTCGTGTAAACAGATGTTTTATTTATTTAACTAGGCAAGTCAGTGTAGAACAAATTCTTATTTACAAATGACGGCCTACCCCGGCCAAACCCCGGCCAAACCCGGGCCAGTTGTGCACCACCGTATGAGACCCCCAATCACGGCTGGATGTGATGCAGCCTGGATTCAAACCAGGTACTGCAGTGATGCCTCTTGCACTGAGATGCAGTGTCTTAGACCACTGCGCCACTCAGGAAGCCCAAGATTTAAAGGTGTTATAACAGGTGCAGTGAAAATGCATATATTACTGCCCCAAACAGCAGAATGTCTAGAAAATACAATACCTACCTATACGCAAATAAAATGTAAAAAAGTAATCAAACAGACATTGTATTTTCCTGTGAGCATAGTGACGTTATTAATTACACTTTAGGTGGTGTATCAATACACCCAGTCACTACAAAAGATACAGACATCCTTCCTAACATTTGCTAGAGAGGAAGGAAACCGCTCAGGGATTTCACAATGAGTACAGAGTAGCTTAATGTCTGTGATGGGAGAAAACTGAGGATGGATCAACAACGGTGAAGTTAACTCTACAGTATTACCCTAATTGACAGAGTGAAAAGAAGGAAGTCTGTACACAATAAAAGTATTCCAAAACATGCATCCTGTTTACAACAAGGCACTAAAGTAATACTGCAAAACATGTGGCAAAGAAATGTACTTTTTGTCCTGAATACAAAGTGTTATGTTTGGGGCAAATCCAATACGACACATTGCTGAGTACCACTCACATCTACAAAAATGTCTAAAAACATGTTTTCACTTTGTCATTGTGAGGTAGTGTGTGTAGATGGGTACGAAGAACAAATGTATTTAATCCAGTCAGGCTGTAACACAACAACATGTGGAATATGTCTAGGGGTGAATCCTTTCTGAAGGCCCTGTAAACATGATATGAAGTGACCAGTGTTCAATGTCTCTATATACATGGGGCGTTAGTGTCAAGGTGCCGGGCAGTGTACTGGGCAGGTAGCTGGCTAGTGATGACTGTTCAACAGTCTGATGGCTTGGAGAAGCTGTTTAGAGTCTTTGATGCACCAGTACTGTCTCCTCCCTGATGGTAGCAGGGTGAACAGGCCGTGACCGAGGTCCGTAACGATCTTCTTGGCTTTCCTTTAACACCAGATGCTGTAAATTGGTTTTGTTAAGAGGCTGGTTGCTTTCCTGGCAACGCTCCGCCAGGGCTCTGACCTTCTCCCTCTCAGCCGTCTCGTCCTCGTTGGTAATCAGACGTACCACTGTCGTGTCGTCGGCAAACTCGATGATTCAGTTGAGGAGTCGTGAGAAGTCGCACAGCCGTGGGTGAACAGGGAGTGCAGGAAGTTAGTGAGCACGCACCCCTGGGGAGCCCCCCGTGTTGAGGAACAGTGTGGTGGAGGTCTTATTACCATAACACAGTATATGGCTATGCCCCAAATGGCATCCTATACCCTATATAGTGCACTACTTTTGGGCCAGGACCCATAGGGCACTATATAGGGAATAAGGTGCATTTGGGACTCTGGCTGTGTGTCTTTCAGAGGATAGAGTTTATTTTTGTTAGAAGGGAGTGGAGGAGTAGAGGAGGAGGGGGTAACGTGCTGTTCTCCCTCTCTGTTCCACTCCGTATCCCTCAGACCGGCCCTGTTTGAAATGACACCAGGCCACACAAACAACATGCACACAGACGGAGAGAGAGAGAAAACGAGGGAGGGAGGGAGAGTAAGTGGAAACAGTGCTCTGGTGTTGGCTGGGCTTGGAATGTCCCACCCAGGCCCAGAGCAGAGAGAGGCAGAGCAGAGAGAGGCAGAGCAGAGTCTGCCCCAGGGGCTGGAAGGAGGATGGCTGCGGCGGCTGGGGTTCAGAGCTAAGGGCTGTAATTCATCTGCCTGTCTCTGGTCCAGTCACGCTGACGGCAGGCCCTGTCTGCCTCCCTCCCTGTGTGTGTGTGTGCGTGCGTGTGTGTGTGTGTGCGTGCGCGCGTGCCTCTGGCCCTGGCTGTGCAGACATATAGAAGACACTTCAGCCACCGTGTCACAACGTCTGACAGATATTAGAAATAGTCTACATATTGGAAACACTGGGATATAACCACAGTCCAGAGAGAGAGAGAGAGACAGCTGGGATATAACCACAGTCCAGAGAGAGAGACAGCTGGGATATAACCACAGTCCAGGGAGAGAGACAGCTGGGATATAACCACAGTCCAGAGAGAGAGACAGCTGGGATATAACCACAGTCCAGAGAGAGAGAGAGACAGCTGGGATATAACCACAGTCCAGAGAGAGAGACAGCTGGGATATAACCACAGTCCAGGGAGAGAGACAGCTGGGATATAACCACAGTCCAGAGAGAGAGACAGCTGGGATATAACCACAGTCCAGGGAGAGAGACAGCTGGAATATGACCACAGCCCAGGGAGAGAGAGAGACAGCTGGGATATAACCACTGTCCAGGGAGAGAGAGACAGCTGGGATATAACCACAGTCCAGAGAGAGAGAGAGACAGCTGGGATATAACCACAGTCCAGAGAGAGAGACAGCTGGGATATAACCACAGTCCAGAGAGAGAGAGAGACATCTGGGATATAACCACAGTCCAGAGAGAGAGAGAGACAGCTGGGATATAACCACAGTCCAGAGAGAGAGACAGCTGGGATATAACCACAGTCCAGGGAGAGAGAGAGACAGCTGGGATATAACCACAGTCCAGAGAGAGAGAGAGACAGCTGGGATATAACCACAGTCCAGGGAGAGAGGGAGACAGCTGGGATATAACCACAGTCCAGAGAGAGAGAGACAGCTGGGATATAACCACAGTCCAGGGAGAGAGACAGCTGGAATATAACCACAGTCCAGAGAGAGAGAGCGACAGCTGGGATATAACCACAGTCCAGGGAGAGAGACAGCTGGAATATAACCACAGCCCAGGGAGAGAGAGAGACAGCTGGGATATAACCACAGTCCAGAGAGAGAGACAGCTGGAATATAACCACAGTCCAGAGAGAGAGAGAGACAGCTGGGATATAACCACAGTCCAGGGAGAGAGAGAGACAGCTGGGATATAACGACAGTCAAGGGAGAGAGAGACAGCTGGGATATAACCACAGTCCAGGGAGAGAGAGAGACAGCTGGGATATAACCACAGTCCAGGGAGAGACAGCTGGGATATAACCACAGTCCAGGGAGAGAGACAGCTGGAATATAACCACAGTCCAGAGAGAGAGAGAGACAGCTGGGATATAACCACAGTCCAGAGAGAGAGAGACAGCTGGGATATAACCACAGTCCAGAGAGAGAGAGAGACAGCTGGGATATAACCACAGTCCAGAGAGAGAGACAGCTGGGATATAACCACAGTCCAGGGAGAGAGAGAGACAGCTGGGATATAACCACAGTCCAGGGAGAGAGACAGCTGGAATATAACCACAGTCCAGAGAGAGAGAGAGACAGCTGGGATATAACCACAGTCCAGAGAGAGAGAGACAGCTGGGATATAACCACAGTCCAGGGAGAGAGACAGCTGGAATATAACCACAGTCCAGAGAGAGAGAGAGACAGCTGGGATATAACCACAGTCCAGAGAGAGAGAGACAGCTGGGATATAACCACAGTCCAGAGAGAGAGAGACAGCTGGGATATAACCACAGTCCAGAGAGAGAGACAGCTGGGATATAACCACAGTCCAGAGAGAGAGAGAGACAGCTGGGATATAACCACAGTCCAGAGAGAGAGACAGCTGGAATATAACCACAGTCCAGGGAGAGAGAGAGACAGCTGGGATATAACCACAGTCCAGAGAGAGAGAGACAGCTGGGATATAACCACAGTCCAGAGAGAGAGAGACAGCTGGGATATAACCACAGTCCAGGGAGAGAGACAGCTGGAATATAACCACAGTCCAGAGAGAGAGAGAGACAGCTGGGATATAACCACAGTCCAGAGAGAGAGAGACAGCTGGGATATAACCACAGTCCAGAGAGAGAGAGAGACAGCTGGGATATAACCACAGTCCAGGGAGAGAGACAGCTGGAATATAACCACAGTCCAGAGAGAGAGAGAGACAGCTGGGATATAACCACAGTCCAGAGAGAGAGAGACAGCTGGAATATAACCACAGTCCAGGGAGAGACAGCTGGGATATAACCACAGTCCAGGGAGAGAGACAGCTGGAATATAACCACAGTCCAGGGAGAGAGACAGCTGGAATATGACCACAGCCCAGGGAGAGAGAGAGACAGCTGGGATATAACCACAGTCCAGGGAGAGAGAGAGACAGCTGGGATATAACCACAGTCCAGGGAGAGAGACAGCTGGAATATTAACCACAGTCCAGAGAGAGAGAGAGACAGCTGGGATATAACCACAGTCCAGGGAGAGAGACAGCTGGAATATAACCACAGTCCAGGGAGAGAGAGAGACAGCTGGGATATAACCACAGTCCAGGGAGAGAGGGAGACAGCTGGGATATAACCACAGTCCAGAGAGAGAGAGACAGCTGGGATATAACCACAGTCCAGGGAGAGAGACAGCTGGAATATAACCACAGTCCAGAGAGAGAGAGCGACAGCTGGGATATAACCACAGTCCAGGGAGAGAGACAGCTGGAATATAACCACAGCCCAGGGAGAGAGAGAGACAGCTGGGATATAACCACAGTCCAGAGAGAGAGACAGCTGGAATATAACCACAGTCCAGAGAGAGAGAGAGACAGCTGGGATATAACCACAGTCCAGGGAGAGAGAGAGACAGCTGGGATATAACGACAGTCAAGGGAGAGAGAGACAGCTGGGATATAACCACAGTCCAGGGAGAGAGAGAGACAGCTGGGATATAACCACAGTCCAGGGAGAGACAGCTGGGATATAACCACAGTCCAGGGAGAGAGACAGCTGGAATATAACCACAGTCCAGAGAGAGAGAGAGACAGCTGGGATATAACCACAGTCCAGAGAGAGAGAGACAGCTGGGATATAACCACAGTCCAGAGAGAGAGAGAGACAGCTGGGATATAACCACAGTCCAGAGAGAGAGACAGCTGGGATATAACCACAGTCCAGGGGGAGAGAGAGACAGCTGGGATATAACCACAGTCCAGGGAGAGAGACAGCTGGAATATAACCACAGTCCAGAGAGAGAGAGAGACAGCTGGGATATAACCACAGTCCAGAGAGAGAGAGACAGCTGGGATATAACCACAGTCCAGGGAGAGAGACAGCTGGAATATAACCACAGTCCAGAGAGAGAGAGAGACAGCTGGGATATAACCACAGTCCAGAGAGAGAGAGACAGCTGGGATATAACCACAGTCCAGAGAGAGAGAGACAGCTGGGATATAACCACAGTCCAGAGAGAGAGACAGCTGGGATATAACCACAGTCCAGAGAGAGAGAGAGACAGCTGGGATATAACCACAGTCCAGAGAGAGAGACAGCTGGAATATAACCACAGTCCAGGGAGAGAGAGAGACAGCTGGGATATAACCACAGTCCAGAGAGAGAGAGACAGCTGGGATATAACCACAGTCCAGAGAGAGAGAGACAGCTGGGATATAACCACAGTCCAGGGAGAGAGACAGCTGGAATATAACCACAGTCCAGAGAGAGAGAGAGACAGCTGGGATATAACCACAGTCCAGAGAGAGAGAGACAGCTGGGATATAACCACAGTCCAGAGAGAGAGAGACAGCTGGGATATAACCACAGTCCAGGGAGAGAGACAGCTGGAATATAACCACAGTCCAGAGAGAGAGAGAGACAGCTGGGATATAACCACAGTCCAGAGAGAGAGAGACAGCTGGAATATAACCACAGTCCAGGGAGAGACAGCTGGGATATAACCACAGTCCAGGGAGAGAGACAGCTGGAATATAACCACAGTCCAGGGAGAGAGACAGCTGGAATATGACCACAGCCCAGGGAGAGAGAGAGACAGCTGGGATATAACCACAGTCCAGGGAGAGAGAGAGACAGCTGGGATATAACCACAGTCCAGGGAGAGAGACAGCTGGAATATTAACCACAGTCCAGAGAGAGAGAGAGACAGCTGGGATATAACCACAGTCCAGGGAGAGAGACAGCTGGAATATAACCACAGTCCAGGGAGAGAGACAGCTGGAATATGACCACAGCCCAGGGAGAGAGAGAGACAGCTGGGATATAACCACAGTCCAGGGAGAGAGACAGCTGGAATATAACCACAGTCCAGGGAGAGAGACAGCTGGAATATAACCACAGTCCAGGGAGAGAGACAGCTGGGATATAACCCCAGTCCAGAGAGAGAGACAGCTGGGATATAACCACAGTCCAGGGAGAGAGAGAGACAGCTGGGATATAACCACAGTCCAGGGAGAGAGACAGCTGGGATATAACCACAGTCCAGGGAGAGAGAGAGACAGCTGGGATATAACCACAGTCCAGGGAGAGAGAGAGACAGCTGGGATATAACCACAGTCCAGGGAGAGAGAGAGACAGCTGGGATATAACCACAGTCCAGGGAGAGAGACAGCTGGAATATAACCACAGTCCAGGGAGAGAGAGAGACAGCTGGGATATAACCACAGTCCAGGGAGAGAGAGAGACAGCTGGGATGTAACCACAGTCCAGGGAGAGAGAGAGACAGCTGGGATATAACCACAGTCCAGGGAGAGAGACAGCTGGGATATAACCACAGTCCAGGGAGAGAGACAGCTGGGATATAACCACAGTCCAGGGAGAGAGACAGCTGGAATATAACCACAGTCCAGGGAGAGAGAGAGACAGCTGGGATATAACCACAGTCCAGGGAGAGACAGCTGGGATATAACCACAGTCCAGGGAGAGAGAGAGACAGCTGGGATATAACCACAGTCCAGGGAGAGAGACAGCTGGAATATAACCACAGTCCAGGGAGAGAGACAGCTGGGATATAACCACAGTCCAGAGAGAGACAGCTGGGATATAACCACAGCCCAGGGAGAGAGAGAGACAGCTGGGATATAACCACAGCCCAGGGAGAGAGAGAGACAGCTGGGATATAACCACAGTCCAGGGAGAGAGACAGCTGGAATATAACCACAGTCCAGGGAGAGAGACAGCTGGGATATAACCACAGTCCAGAGAGAGATACAGCTGGGATATAACCACAGCCCAGGGAGAGAGAGAGACAGCTGGGATATAACCACAGTCCAGGGAGAGAGAGAGACAGCTGGGATATAACCACAGCCCAGGGAGAGAGAGAGACAGCTGGGATATAACCACAGTCCAGGGAGAGAGAGAGAGACAGCTGGGATATAACCAGAGTCCAGGGAGAGAGACAGCTGGAATATAACCACAGTCCAGGTAGAGAGACAGCTGGAATATAACCACAGCCCAGGGAGAGAGAGAGACAGCTGGGATATAACCACAGTCCAGGTAGAGAGACAGCTGGAATATAACCACAGCCCAGGGAGAGAGAGAGACAGCTGGGATATAACCACAGTCCAGGGAGAGAGAGAGACAGCTGGGATATAACCACAGTCCAGGGAGAGAGAGAGACAGCTGGGATATAACCACAGTCCAGGGAGAGAGAGAGACAGCTGGGATATAACCACAGTCCAGGGAGAGAGACAGCTGGAATATAACCACAGTCCAGGGAGAGAGAGAGAGACAGCTGGGATATAACCACAGTCCAGGGAGAGAGAGAGACAGCTGGGATATAACCACAGTCCAGGGAGAGAGAGAGACAGCTGGAGGTCCCTTGCTAGTGGTTGTGTTCAGAGCTTGCCATGTAAACGGTCTGTGTGTTAGGATTTATTATTTTTTTATTTAACTAGGCAAGTCAGTTAAGAACAAATTCTTATTTACAATGATGGCCTACACCGGCCAAGTCTGAGCCAATTGTGCGCTGCCCTATGGACTCCCAATCACGGCCGGATGTGATACAGCCTGGATTCGAACCAGGGACTGTAGTGACATCTCTTGCACTGAGATGCAATGCCTTAGACCACTGTGCCACTCGGGAGGATGTTTGTGTGTGTGTGTGTGTGTGTGCCTGCCTGCGTGTGTGCGTGCTGCGAGGCTCTTGTCACCCAAGTCTGTGTTTGTGGTCTGCAGATGGAGGCAGGCTTCCAGACTGCTGTGTCTCCTCCCTGTTAGTCTTCGTGTCACTGCACTGCCTTAGTGATGTGTTTCTGCTTGTGGTAGCAGCAGTCCGTTAGAGGTGTTAGCTAACACAGTGTTTAACAGTCTGTTCTGGTTAACTGTAACTTAGTTGTGTTGTATCCATATCTTTGGAGGCTTGACTAGAGGCTTGACTCCTCTCTCTCTCTCTCTCTCTCTCTCTCTCTCTGTCTTTCTCTCTCTCTCTCTCTCTCTGTCTCTCTCTCTCTCTCTCTCTCTCTGTCTTTCTCTCTCTCTCTCTCTCTGTCTCTCTCTCAATTCAATTCAATTCAAGGGCTTTATTGGCATGGGAAACATGTGTTAACATTGCCAAAGCAAGTGAGGTAGACAACATACAAAGTGAATATATAAAGTGAAAAACAACAACAATTAACAGTAAACATTACACATACAGAGGTTTCAAAACAGTAAAGCCATTACAAATGTCATATTATATATATATATACAGTGTTTTAACAATGTACAAATGGTTAAAGGACACAAGATAAAATAAATAAGCATAAATATGGGTTGTATTTACAATGGTGTGTGTTCTTCACTGGTTGCCCTTTTCTCGTGGCAACAGGTCACAAATCTTGCTGCTGTGATGGCACACTGTGGAATTTCACCCAGTAGATATGGGAGTTTTTCAAAATTGGATTTGTTTTCGAATTCTTTGTGGATCTGTGTAATCTGGGGGAAATATGTCTCTCTAATATGGTACATTGGGCAGGAGGTTAGGAAGTGCAGCTCAGTTTCCACCTCATTTTGTGGGCAGTGAGCACATAGCCTGTCTTCTCTTGAGAGCCATGTCTGCCTACGGCGGCCTTTCTCAATAGCAAGGCTATGCTCACTGAGTCTGTACATAGTCAAAGCTTTCCTTAATTTTGGGTCAGTCACAGTGGTCAGGTATTCTGCCGTGGTGTACTCTCTGTTTAGGGCCAAATAGCATTCTAGTTTGCTCTGTTTTTTTGTTAATTCTTTCCAATGTGTCAAGTAATTATCTTTTTGTTTTCTCATGATTTGGTTGGGTCTAATTGTGCTGCTGTCCTGGGGCTCTGTAGGGTGTGTTTGTGTTTGTGAACAGAGCCCCAGGACCAGCTTGCTTAGGGGACTCTTCTCCAGGTTCATCTCTCTGTAGGTGATGGCTTTGTTATGGAAGGTTTGTGAATTGCTTCCTTTTAGGTGGTTGTAGAATTTAACGGCACTTTTCTGGATTTTGATAATTAGTGGGTATCGGCCTAATTCTGCTCTGCATGCATTATTTGGTGTTCTACGTTGTACATGGAGGATATTTTTGCAGAATTCTGCGTGCAGAGTCTGAATTGGGTGTTTGTCCCATTTTGTGAAGTCTTGGTTGGTGAGCGGACCCCAGACCTCACAACCATAAAGGGCAATGGGCTCTATGACTGATTCAAGTATTTTTAGCCAAATCCTAATTGGTATGTTGAAATTTATGTTTCTTTTGATGGCATAGAATGCCCTTCTTGCCTTGTCTCTCAGATCGTTCACAGCTTTGTGGAAGTTACCTGTGGCGCTGATGTTTAGGCCAAGGTATTGTGTGCTCTAGGGCAACGGTGTCTAGATGGAATTTGTATTTGTGGTCCTGGTGACTGGACCTTTTTTGGAACACCATTATTTTGGTCTTACTAAGATTTACTGTCAGGGCCCAGGTCTGTCAGGGTGCAGGTCTGTCAGGGCCCAGGTCTGACAGAATCTGTGCATAAGATCTAGGTGCTGCTGTAGGCCCTCCTTGGTTGGTGACAGAAGCACCAGATCATCAGCAAACAGCAGACATTTGACTTCGGATTCTAGCAGGGGGAGGCCGGGTGCTGCAGACTTTTCTAGTGCCCGCGCCAATTCGTTGATATATATGTTGAAGAGGGTGGGGCTTAAGCTGCATCCCTGTCTAACCCCACGACCCTATGTGAAGAAATGTGTGTTTTTTGCCAATTTCTCTCTCTCTCTCTCTCTCCCTCTCTCTCTCTCTCTCTCTCTCTCTCTCTCTCTCTCTCTCTCTCTCTCTCTCTCTCTCTCTCTCTCTCTCTCTCTCTCTCTCTCTCTCTCTCTCTCTCTCTCTCTCTCTCTCTCTCTCTCTCTCTCTGTCTCTCTCTCTTTCTCTGTCTCTCTCTCTTTCTCTCTCTCAATTCAATTCAATTCAAGGGCTTTATTGGCATGGGAAACATGTGTTCGTTAGCAATGCCAAAGCAAGTGAGGTAGACAACATACAAAGTGAATATATAATGTGAAAAACAACCAAAATTAACAGTAAACATTACACATACAGAGGTTTCAAAACAGTAAAGACATTACAAATGTCATATTATATATATATATACAGTGTTTTAACAATGTACAAATGGTTAAAGGACACAAGATAAAATAAATAAGCATAAATATGGGTTGTATTTACAATGGTGTTTGTTCTTCACTGGTTGCCCTTTTCTCGTGGCAACAGGTCACAAATCTTGCAGCTGTGATGGCACACTGTGGAATTTCACCCAGTAGATATGGGAGTTTATCAAAATTGGATTTGTTTTCGAATTCTGTCTTTGTCTCTCTCCCTGTCTCTGTCTCTCTCCCTGTCTCTGTCACTCTGTCTCTGTCACTCTGTCTCTCTCTCCCTGTCTCTGTCTCTCTGTCTCTCTCTGTCACTCTGTCTCTCTCTGTCTCTCTCTCTGCAACTCTCTGTCTCTCTCTCTGTCTCTGTCACTCTGTCTCTGTCACTCTGTCTCTGTCTCTCTCTCCCTGTCTCTGTCTCTCTCTCTGTCTCTCTCTCTGCAACTCTCTGTCTCTCTCTCCCTGTCTCTGTCACTCTGTCTCTCTCTGTCTGTGTCTCTCTCCCTGTCTCTGTCACTCTGTCTCTCTCTGTCTGTGTCTCTCTCCCTGTCTCCGTCTCTCTGTCTGTGTCTCTCTCCCTGTCTCCGTCTCTCTGTCTGTGTCTCTCTCTCTGTCTCTGTCACTCTGTCTCTCTCTGTCTGTGTCTCTCTCCCTGTCTCCGTGTCTCTGTCTGTGTGTTCCTGCTCTCAGCTCAGTAATGCTCTTATCTAACACTGTTACTGTGGAATGGAATGCTTTCTACCGCTGTCGTCAGAGTGGCCGCCCGGCAGTCAGCAAGCCACGTTAAAATAGACCCTCAGCTGCCATCTTCACCGTCACAGAAACGCAACGGAAGACAGCCAGACAGCGGGAGGGAAGGGAAGGACGGAGGAAAGGCCCCTGCAGGGTGACATGGTTTTGACCAGGGGAACACATTGGTTCTTCAACAAGGTCTAGAGTGTCACACTAAAAATTGTTTTTATATTTCCTTGCTGACAAAACGTTATTGAATCTTTTATCAATATAGATGTTTTTAATTTGATGGTCCCTGAGTGTCTAGCTTTCATTTGGGTGATTATCAGTGATCTGGACACAGTCAAGATACTGTATGAATGTAGTGATTATCAGTGAGCTGGACACAGTCAAGATGCTGTGTGAATGTAGTGATTATCAGTGATCTGGACACAGTCAAGATACTGTATGAATGTAGTGATTATCAGTGAGCTGGACACAGTCAAGATACTGTATGAATGTAGTGATTATCAGTGATCTGGACACAGTCAATATACTGTATGAATGTAGTGATTATCAGTGATCTGGACACAGTCAAGATACTGTATGAATGTAGTGATTATCAGTGATCTGGACACAGTCAAGATACTGTATGAATGTAGTGATTATCAGTGATCTGGACACAGTCAAGATACTGTATGAATGTAGTGATTATCAGTGAGCTGGACAGTCAAGATACTGTATGAATGTAGTGATTATCAGTGAGCTGGACACAGTCAAGATACTGTATGAATGTAGTGATTATCAGTGAGCTGGACAGTCAAGATACTGTATGAATGTAGTGATTATCAGTGAGCTGGACACAGTCAAGATACTGTATGAATGTAGTGATTATCAGTGAGCTGGACACAGTCAAGATACTGTATGAATGTAGTGATTATCAGTGAGCTGGACAGTCAAGATACTGTATGAATGTAGGTCCATTATTATTTCTACACAGGTTTTAGTCACTTGAAAGTATATTGCTATATATACAGTATATATATTAAATAGGTTGTACTGGATGTTTCCCTGGTTCAGGTTGATAGATAGAGAGCCCTGGACATCCACATACTTTCCCTGGGTTGTACTGTCAGTGACAGCCAGCACAGAGCCAGATACATCCACATACAGTACTTTCCCTGGGTTGTACTGTCAGTGACAGCCAGCACAGAGCCAGATACATCCACATACTTTCCCCGGGTTGTACTGTCAGTGACAGCCAGCACAGAGCCAGATACATCCACATACAGTACTTTCCCCGGGTTGTACTGTCAGTGACAGCCAGCACAGAGCCAGATACATCCACATACAGTACTTTCCCTGGGTTGTACTGTCAGTGACAGCCAGCACAGAGCCAGATACATCCACATACTTTCCCTGGGTTGTACTGTCAGTGACAGCCAGCACAGAGCCAGATACATCCACATACAGTACTTTCCCTGGGTTGTACTGTCAGTGACAGCCAGCACAGAGCCAGATACATCCACATACTTTCCCTGGGTTGTACTGTCAGTGACAGCCAGCACAGAGCCAGATACATCCACATACTTTCTCTGGGTTGTACTGTCAGTGACAGCCAGCACAGAGCCAGATACATCCACATACTTTCCCTGGGTTGTACTGTCAGTGACAGCCAGCACAGAGCCAAATACATCCACATACTTTCTCTGGGTTGTACTGTCAGTGACAGCCAGCACAGAGCCAGATACATCCACATACAGTACTTTCCCTGGATTGTACTGTCAGTGACAGCCAGCACAGAGCCAGATACATCCACATACTTTCCCTGGGTTGTACTGTCAGTGACAGCCAGCACAGAGCCAGATACATCCACATACTTTCCCTGGGTTGTACTGTCAGTGACAGCCAGCACAGAGCCAGATACATCCACATACTTTCCCTGGGTTGTACTGTCAGTGACAGCCAGCACAGAGCCAGATACATTCACATAGTTTCCCTGGGTTGTACTGTCAGTGACAGCCAGCACAGAGCCAGATACATCCACATACAGTACTTTCCCTGGGTTGTACTGTCAGTGACAGCCAGCACAGAGCCAGATACATACATCCACATACTTTCCCTGGGTTGTACTGTCAGTGACAGCCAGCACAGAGCCAGATACATCCACATACTTTCCCCGGGTTGTACTGTCAGTGACAGCCAGTACAGAGCCAGATACATCCACATACAGTACTTTCCCTGGGTTGTACTGTCAGTGACGGCCAGCACAGAGCCAGATACATCCACATACAGTACTTTCCCTGGGTTGTACTGTCAGTGACAGCCAGCACAGAGCCAGATACATCCACATACAGTACTTTCCCCGGGTTGTACTGTCAGTGACAGCCAGTACAGAGCCAGATACATCCACATACAGTACTTTCCCTGGGTTGTACTGTCAGTGACAGCCAGCACAGAGCCAGATACATCCACATACTTTCCCTGGGTTGTACTGTCAGTGACAGCCAGCACAGAGCCAGATACAATACTTCTATGTCTAGGACGGCAGGACTGTTCGCCGTGGCATCCACTTAACGAGTCCTGTAACAATAATATATTCCGGTCATTTAGCAGACACCATTATCCACAGTAATTTAGTTATGTGTGCACATGTTTTACATATTGGTGGCCCTGGGAATTGAACCCACAACCCTGATGGTGCAAGCTTCATCCTCTACCGACTGATCCAAACAGGACCACTGAAGTGTGTGTGTGTGTGTGCGCGCGCGTGTGTGTGCGCGCGCGTGTGTGTCTCTCTGTCTCTCTCTCTCTTTTCTCTCTCTCGCTCTCTCTCTCTTTTCTCTCTCTCGCTCTCTCTCTCTTTTCTCTCTCTCTCTGTCTCTCTGTCTGTCTCTCTGTGTCTCTGTCTCTGTCTCTCTGTGTCTGTCTCTCTCTCTCTCTCTCTCCCTCCCTCGATGTAGTGTGTGTAGTTGGGCACTAAGCCGTGTGATGAATACCTCTGTGGTTTCAGGCTGTGATGAATACCTCTCTGGTTTCAGGCTGTGATGAATACCTCTGTGGTTTCAGGCTGTGATGAATACCTCTGTGGTTTTAGGCTGTGATGAATACCTCTGTGGTTTCAGGCTGTGATGAATACCTCTGTGGTTTCAGGCTGTGATGAATACCTCTGTGGTTTCAGGCTGTGATGAATACCTCTGTGGTTTCAGGCTGTGATGAATACCTCTGTGGTTTCAGGCTGTGATGAATACCTCTGTGGTTTCAGGCTGTGATGAATACCTCTATGGTTTTAGGCTGTGATGAATACCTCTGTGGTTTCAGGCTGTGATGAATACCTCTGTGGTTTTAGGCTGTGATGAATACCTCTGTGGTTTCAGGCTGTGATGAATACCTCTGTGGTTTTAGGCTGTGATGAATACCTCTGTGGTTTCAGGCTGTGATGAATACCTCTGTGGTTTCAGGCTGTGATGAATACCTCTGTGGTTTCAGGCTGTGATGACAGGCTCAGACAAGCAGCCGTGTAATGACCTCCGACGCCAGCCTGCCAGGCCCCTCGCTTTCTTTCTCTCTCTCTCTGTGAATCTCTCCTCTCTACCTTTATTCTCAAGAATAACAAACATACAGAGGAGAGAAAGGGAGTGAGAGAGAGAGAGAGAGTCTGCAGCACCCGGCCTCACCCTACTAGAATCTGAAGTCAAATGTCTACTGTTTGCAGATGATCTGGTGCTTCTGTCCCCAACCCAGGAGGGCCTACAGCAGCACCTAGATCTTCTGCACAGATTCTGTCAGACCTGGGCCCTGACAGTAAATCTCAGTAAGATAGGTCCAGTTGCCAGGACAACAAATACAAATTGTATCTAGACACTGTTGCCCTAGAACACACAAAGAGTTATACCTACCTCAGCCTTAACATCAGCACCACAGATAACTTCCACAAAGCTGTGAACTATCTAAGAGACAAGGCAAGAAGGGTCTTCTATGCCATCAAAAGGAACATACATCTTGACATCCCAATTAGGATCAGTTATAGAACGCATGTCCCTCTACGGTTGTGAGGTTTGACGTCACAAAATGGGACAAACACCCAATTCAGACTCTGCATGCAGAATTCTGCTCAATTATACTTTGTCGTCAATGCAAAACCCCTAACAAAACATGCAGAGCAGAATAAGGACTTATACCCACTAGTTATCAACATACAGAAAAGATCTGTTAAATTCTACAACCACCTAAAAGGAAGCAATGCCCACATATTCCACCACAAAGTCCCCACCTACAGAGAGATGAACCTAGAGAAGATTCCCCTCAGCAAACTGGTTCTGGGGCTCTGTTCACAAACACAAACAGACCTCACAGAGCCCCAGGACAGCAACATTATAGACCCAACAAATCATGAGAGAAAAAAAAGATAACCATTTGACATACTGGAAAGAATCAACCAAAAACAGCCAATTGGAATGCTGTCTGGCCCTAAACAGTGAGTGGTAGAATTACCAAAATCACCCAAAATGAAGAAAATCCTCGACTTTGATACAACATTGATAAAGTCCGATATCTGTTCGGTAAAATACCACAATGTGCAATCACAGCAGCAAGATGTGTGGGCCGTTGCCATGAGGAAATGGAAACCAGTGGAGAAGCAACAACGTTGTAAAAACCACCAATACTTATCTGTTTATTTATCTTCCCCCACTATTCATACTACAAGTATTTACACATCGCTAAAACACTCCTAGATGATAATATAACACTCGAAAATGACTGTTCATTTCTAATCGTTTTTTGTTGATGTTGTTAGATTTTCTTCTTAGTTTTGTTTGTTTATTTCACTTGCTTTAGCAATGTAAACATGTTTCCCATGTCAATAAATCCCCTTTGAATTGAACTGAGGGGGAGGGGAGAGAGAGAGGGGGGGAGGGAGAGAGAGAGGGGGGAGGGAGGGAGAGAGAGACAGAGAGAGAGAGAGAGAGGGGGGGGGAGGGAGAGAGAGAGGGGGAGGGGGGAGAGAGGGAGGGAGGGAGAGAGAGAGGGAGAGAGAGAGAGAGGGGGGGGGAGGGAAGGAAGGGAGGGAGGGAGGGAGGGGGGGAGGGAGGGAGGGAGGTAGGGGGGGAGAGACAGAGAGAGACGAGAGCAGGGTAGAGTAGAGAGCACAGCCCACAGGTGAGAGCTTTGCCTTGATCGCTCACATCCAAGAACAATGAGAATATTAACTTTGAGACCTTTGAAATGACACACACACACACACACACGTAGAGAGGGAGGAGCGACCTGCTCTCCCTTTGTGCCTTTTTCCTCAATCTTTTATCCTCAGTCAGTTTGAGGAATGTTTTTTTTCTTTCTCAAACGTAAATACTATGTCCTCAATAGCCAGGGAGCTAGCTGGTTGGATTTACGATAATTCCCCTTGGCCTTACATCGGCCGACTTCAAAGAGAACGGCCCACGAACAGCCTGTCATTTTGTGGAAGAAATGTTTTCCCTCCCTAGTGTTGTCATGTTCCTTTTATCACCAGTTCCTAATGAACTCTGGAGGTGCGTCCAAAACAGCACCCTATTCCCTATATAGTGCACTACTTTAGACCAGGCCTGGCACCCTAATCCCTATATTGTGCACTACTTTAGACCAGGCCTGGCACCCTAATCCCTATATTGTGCACTACTTTAGACCAGGCCTGGCACCCTAATCCCTATATTGTGCACTACTTTAGAACAGAGCTGGCACCCTAATCCCTATATTGTGCACTACTTTAGACCAGAGCTGGCACCCTAATCCCTATATAGTGCACTACTTTAGAACAGAGCTGGCACCCTAATCCCTATATAGTGCACTACTTTAGAACAGAGCTGGCACCCTAATCCCTATATTGTGCACTACTTTAGACCAGGGCTGGCACCCTAATCCCTATATAGTGCACTACTTTAGACCAGAGCTGGCACCCTAATCCCTATATAGTGCACTACTTTAGAACAGAGCTGGCACCCTAATCCCTATATTGTGCACTACTTTAGACCAGGGCTGGCACCCTAATCCCTATATAGTGCACTACTTTAGACCAGAGCACTATGGGCTACATTGTATGGTGAATAGGAAGCCATTTGAGATGAAGACTGGATCCTGAGCTCATAACAGGCTGTAGAGCAGCCTGACGAGAACAGCCTGAGATACTGCTCTATTGGCAGAACCGGATAGTTCCCTCTGCTCTGTCTCAGCTCTGGTTCTTCTGCTACACAAATTACTGACTACATTCTGCCGGCCCAGAAAGATGAAAGGACTGGAGAGAGTGGGGGGGGGGTGGAGATGGTGGACCAAACTGACTGTAAGGGGGCTCTGTGCAAGAGAACGCCTTTTTTTGTCTTGTGAACTTTTAACCATTGAATGTCTAACCCTCTCAGAGAAGATACAAAAATCCCAGGTTTTCCAGAAATCCTGATTCTGGATTCCCTTGCTTATTCCTTCGTGATCCAGGAATCTTCCAAATTGTATTTCTGGAAAACCTGGTCATTAGGGAAAGTTACCTGGAATTTTTCAACACTACAGCAGGCGTAGATTTAACGAATCACATAGGTGCCGTTGTCTTATTTTACAGCTCTCTCTCTGAATACCGAGGCGTTTACTCATAAAGGAACTTGTTTACCTCGTGTAATGTGCTCCTGTATCTTGACTTGGTGATGATGACTTTTCGGTCCTAGTTGTTTGTAGCTGTAGTATAACTGCTGTGTCTCCTTCCTGGGGTTTTATTGGGCCCTTGGTTTCCTCTCCTTTAATCAAACCCTTTCCTGTGTGCAGAGTGGAGAGCAGCTCTTATAACAGGCCTCCCAAAAGGACACTCTACTAGTACTGCACTGTGAAGGGAATCGGGTGTCATTTAAGAGGCTTTTACACTGTCTTTCAAAGAGAAGCTACATTTCCTTCTGGTTGCCCTCTCTTGAATATTAAACCTATTACTTGTAATTTCCCGTGGTAGAATGAGTTGAACGGCTATAAAACAGTGATTAGGACAGATTTACCGACTGCTTGACGTCAGAACATTGTTAGTCGGCCTGTAAGGAAAATACAAGGCTCCAGACAGAAGATAACCATTAAGGCTTGTATAAACAGGGATTGGATGGGTGTGTGTGTGTGTGTGTGTGTATATCTGTGTGTGTGTGTGTGTGTGTGTATATCTGTGTGTGTGTGTGTGTGTGTGTGTATATCTGTGTGTGTGTGTGTGTGTGTGTATATCTGTGTGTGTGTGTGTGCGTGTGTGTGTGTGCGTGTGTGTGTATATCTGTGTGTGTGCGTGTGTGTATATCTGTGTGTGTGTGTGTGTGTGTGTATATCTGTGTGTGTGTGTGCGTGTGTGTGTATATCTGTGTGTGTGTGTGTGTGTGTGTGCGTGTGTGTGTGTGCGTGTGTGTGTATATCTGTGTGTGTGTGTGTGTGTGCGTGTGTGTGTGTGCGTGTGTGTGTATATCTGTGTGTGTGTGTGTGTCCTGTCTAGTTGCTTTTCTTGTGCGAATTCCAGAAATGTCTGTTGTTTCTGGAGCATGATTGTGTAATGAAGAATGTACTGTGATATTGATTATACTTTTTGAGTCATAGCACTTTGTGGCTTTGTAGTTGAAACATATTGTGAAATGTCTACATACAGTATTTAGTTAAGAGTTGGCGGTAGTGAAACATTTTGTTTCTTTATATCCTCGTTTCCAGACTTTTTTAAGACTTTAATTGAGTAGTTGTTGATAAGAATTCCTCTTAAATCTCTCAGCCACTGCATCATCAGGCTGGTCAAAAAGACCGGATTTCCTGTTGACTCACTAATGGACTCAATGTTGGCCAGTCTGCTTCCTTAATCCTCTACACCCCCCCCCCCCCCCCCCCTCTCCTTTCATCCCTCTACCCTCATCTGTCCTATCCTCTCTCCTCATTTCATCTTTCCTTCTGAGTCACTCATTTTAAATGAATAAAATAAATGTTTAATCTGCTGAATGTTCAGTCCAGTGTTGTAACCCTCCTCCGTCTCTCTGTCTCTCCCTATAGATCCCCAGGCTCTCCAGGAGTCGGGCGACAGATCCCACTGGTGCGTGGTCGCGTACTGGGAGGAAAAGACCCGTGTGGGGCGCCTCTACTCGGTCCAGGAGCCTTCCCTGGACATCTTCTACGACCTACCTCAGGGGAACGGCTTCTGCCTGGGCCAGCTCAGCTCCGACAACAAGAGCCCGCTGGCTCAGATGGTGCGGACCAAGATCGGCTACGGCATCCAGCTGAGTCGCGAGCCCGACGGGGTGTGGGTGTACAACCGCAGCTGCTACCCCATCTTTATCAAGTCGGCCACACTGGACAATCCCGACTCGCGGACTTTACTGGTGCATAAAGTGTTCCCCGGATTCTCCATTAAGGCCTTTGACTTTGAGAAGGCAGACAGCCTGCAGAGGCCTAACGATCACGAGTTCACACAGCAGCCGAGGACTGGGTTTACTGTACAGATCAGCTTTGTGAAGGGCTGGGGTCAGTGCTACACAAGACAGTTTATTAGTAGCTGCCCTTGTTGGCTGGAGGTCATATTCAACAACCAATAAAAACGGATTACCTTTGGATAACCTTCCTCCCCCCTCTTCTTCCTCGTTCTCCTCATTCGAGGACCAGGTGGGAACAGAGGTCACAGACTAGTCCCTCACCTTTCCTTTTTTTTCCCAGAAGACAGTGCTTCAAAAAGGAAGATGTTTAAAGAAGAGACAAACAAAACCCAATAAACTTGTTAAATATGACAAATGACTCAAAGATTTAATTAAAAGTGAAATTAAAAGCGAAAATGTATTTTATGTTATATATATAAATATATTATTACTTGTAAATATGAAGACGTTTTATATGCATCATTATTTATGTATTGTGCAATGTGTTGATGAGAAAAATAAAATAAGATGCACTTTGCTTAATATAAATACAAACAAAGAAATGCCAAAATAAATAAGAGAAATTATATTTATCTACTGGTGTTTTTTTCTGTGGGTGCAGGTACTGAGGTACTGAGGTACTGAGGTGCTGAGGTACTAAGGTACTGAGGTGCTGAGGTACTGAGGTACTGGGGGGCTGAGGTACTGAGGTGCTGAGGTACTGAGGTACTGAGGTACTGAGGTACTGAGGTGCTGAGGTACTGAGGTACTGAGGTGCTGAGGTGCTGAGGTACTGAGGTACTGAGGTGCTGAGGTGCTGAGGTGCTGAGGTACTGAGGTGCTGAGGTGCTGAGGTACTGAGGTACTGAGGTACTGAGGTACTGAGGTGCTGAGGTACTGAGGTGCTGAGGTACTGAGGTGCTGAGGTGCTGTGGTACTGAGGTGCTGAGGTACTGAGGTGCTGAGGTGCTGAGGTGCTGAGGTACTGAGGTACTGAGGTACTGAGGTGCTGAGGTACTGAGGTACTGAGGTGCTGTGGTACTGAGGTGCTGAGGTGCTGAGGTGCTGAGGTACTGAGGTACTGAGGTGCTGTGGTACTGAGGTACTGAGGTACTGAGGTGCTGAGGTGCTGAGGTACTGAGGTGCTGTGGTACTGAGGTACTGAGGTACTGAGGTGCTGAGGTGCTGAGGTACTGGGGTGCTGAGGTACTGAGGTACTGAGGTGCTGAGGTACTGAGTTACTGAGGTGCTGTGGTACTGAGGTACTGAGGTGCTGAGGTACTGGGGTGCTGAGGTACTGAGGTGCTGAGGTACTGAGGTACTGAGTTACTGGGGGGCTGAGGTACTGAGGTACTGAGGTGCTGAGGTACTGGGGTGCTGAGGTACTGAGGTGCTGAGGTACTGAGGTACTGATGAGCTGAGGTACTGAGGTGCTGAGGTACTGAGGTGCTGAGGTACTGAGGTACTGAGGTGCTGTGGTACTGAGGTACTGAGGTACTGAGGTGCTGAGGTGCTGAGGTACTGAGGTGCTGAGGTACTGAGGTACTGAGGTGCTGAGGTACTGAGGTGCTGAGGTGCTGAGGTACTGAGGTGCTGAGGTGCTGAGGTACTGAGGTACTGAGGTGCTGAGGTGCTGAGGTGCTGAGGTACTGAGGTGCTGAGGTGCGGAGGTACTGAGGTGAATCCAGATGTTCTTGAATGATGTCTTCTGTAGGATGGAAATAGGCTGTAATGAGTAGCATACTAGAAACTAGACATTTGGTTTACACATTTAACTTACAGTAAATGGCAGTCAGTTGAATGTTTTGAATTGCTCTTTTGTATATATATATATTTTTTAAGGCAACTGAATACTGACACAACACTATTCAACATGACACCAAATCCACACGCTAACCTTGGGCTTGATTCAATCCGTACAGCGGAAGTTTAGGCCTATAGCACATTTGAAATGTAAAGGTCATTTCAGATTGAGTCGTCATATGCAGCTTTTACTGTAAATGCGAGAAGTCTCCATAAATGCGAGAACGTTGCCTTTAAATTTCAATTCGCGACACAATACAATTCTAATTTGCATATTGTTTGACAGCCTTTGTGTTAGCTTGACGTCATCCTCTGCTGCTAGCTCTGTAAACACTGCAGCACGTGTTTACTCCCTAAACAATGTTGTCTAACAGCCGTAACTCAGGGCTCGTCGAGGCCTTCTGCCCCATTCTTCTTGTAGTTTGCAATCGTCTTAACAGCCTAACTCTGAAAACCAACATCACCATGCAGGGCTGGCAGAGGCAGGCTGAAAACCAACATCACTGTGCAGGGCTGGCAGAGGCAGGCTGAAAACCAACATCACTGTGCAGGGCTGGCAGAGGCAGGCTGAAAACCAACATCACCGTGCAGGGCTGGCAGAGGCAGGCTGAAAACCAACATCACCGTGCAGGGCTGGCAGAGGCAGGCTGAAAACCAACATCACCGTGCAGGGCTGGCAGAGGCAGGCTGAAAACCAACATCACCATGCAGGGCTGGCAGAGGCAGGCTGAAAACCAACATCACCGTGCAGGGCTGGCAGAGGCAGGCTGAAAACCAACATCACTGTGCAGGGCTGGCAGAGGCAGGCTGAAAACCAACATCACCGTGCAGGGCTGGCAGAGGCAGGCTGAAAACCAACATCACCATGCAGGGCTGGCAGAGGCAGGCTGAAAACCAACATCACCGTGCAGGGCTGGCAGAGGCAGGCTGAAAACCAACATCACTGTGCAGGGCTGGCAGAGGCAGGCTGAAAACCAACATCACCATGCAGGGCTGGCAGAGGCAGGCTGAAAACCAACATCACCATGCAGGGCTGGCAGAGGCAGGCTGAAAACCAACATCACCGTGCAGGGCTGGCAGAGGCAGGCTGAAAACCAACATCACCGTGCAGGGCTGGCAGAGGCAGGCTGAAAACCAACATCACCGTGCAGGGCTGGCAGAGGCAGGCTGAAAACCAACATCACCATGCAGGGCTGGCAGAGGCAGGCTGAAAACCAACATCACCATGCAGGGCTGGCAGAGGCAGGCTGAAAACCAACATCACTGTGCAGGGCTGGCAGAGGCAGGCTGAAAACCAACATCACCGTGCAGGGCTGGCAGAGGCAGGCTGAAAACCAACATCACCGTGCAGGGCTGGCAGAGGCAGGCTGAAAACCAACATCACCATGCAGGGCTGGCAGAGGCAGGCTGAAAACCAACATCACCGTGCAGGGCTGGCAGAGGCAGGCTGAAAACCAACATCACCGTGCAGGGCTGGCAGAGGCAGGCTGAAAACCAACATCACCATGCAGGGCTGGCAGAGGCAGGCTGAAAACCAACATCACCATGCAGGGCTGGCAGAGGCAGGCTGAAAACCAACATCACCGTGCAGGGCTGGCAGAGGCAGGCTGAAAACCAACATCACCGTGCAGGGCTGGCAGAGGCAGGCTGAAAACCAACATCACCGTGCAGGGCTGGCAGAGGCAGGCTGAAAACCAACATCACCGTGCAGGGCTGGCAGAGGCAGGCTGAAAACCAACATCACCGTGCAGGGCTGGCAGAGGCAGGCTGAAAACCAACATCACCGTGCAGGGCTGGCAGAGGCAGGCTGAAAACCAACATCACCATGCAGGGCTGGCAGAGGCAGGCTGAAAACCAACATCACCATGCAGGGCTGGCAGAGGCAGGCTGAAAACCAACATCACCGTGCAGGGCTGGCAGAGGCAGGCTGAAAACCAACATCACCGTGCAGGGCTGGCAGAGGCAGGCTGAAAACCAACATCACTGTGCAGGGCTGGCAGAGGCAGGCTGAAAACCAACATCACCGTGCAGGGCTGGCAGAGGCAGGCTGAAAACCAACATCACCATGCAGGGCTGGCAGAGGCAGGCTGAAAACCAACATCACCGTGCAGGGCTGGCAGAGGCAGGCTGAAAACCAACATCACCGTGCAGGGCTGGCAGAGGCAGGCTGAAAACCAACATCACCATGCAGGGCTGGCAGAGGCAGGCTGAAAACCAACATCACCGTGCAGGGCTGGCAGAGGCAGGCTGAAAACCAACATCACTGTGCAGGGCTGGTACATAACATGTGTGCGTGTTCCTTCTCCAGCTAAGAGAGAACTGAATGACTACAAAGAGATAAACATCATAATGAATTGCTTTCTGTACTGGTACTGGTATATAGCCTCTACATTGACTCTGTACCGGTACCCCCCTGTATATAGTCTCCACATTGACTCTGTACCAGTACCCCCCTGTATATAGTCTCTACATTGACTCTGTACTGGTACCCCCCTGTATATAGTCTCTACATTGACTCTGTACTGGTACTGGTATATAGTCTCTACATTGACTCTGTACTGGTACCCCCCTGTATATAGTCTCTACATTGACTCTGTACTGGTACTGGTATATAGTCTCTACATTGACTCTGTACTGGTACCCCCCTGTATATAGTCTCTACATTGACTCTGTACTGGTACTGGTATATAGTCTCCACATTGACTCTGTACTGGTACCCCCCTGTATATAGTCTCTACATTGACTCTGTACTGGTACTGGTATATAGCCTCTACATTGACTCTGTACTGGTACTGGTATATAGTCTCTACATTGACTCTGTACTGGTACTGGTATATAGCCTCTACATTGACTCTGTACTGGTACTGGTATATAGCCTCTACATTGACTCTGTACCGGTACCCCCCTGTATATAGTCTCTACATTGACTCTGTACCGGTACCCCCCTGTATATAGTCTCTACATTGACTCTGTACTGGTACTGGTATATAGTCTCTACATTGACTCTGTACTGGTACTGGTATATAGCCTCTACATTGACTCTGTACCGGTACCCCCCTGTATATAGTCTCTACATTGACTCTGTACCGTAACACCCTGTATATAGTCTCTACATTGACTCTGTACTGGTACTGGTATATAGTCTCTACATTGACTCTGTACTGGTACTGGTATATAGCCTCTACATTGACTCTGTACCAGTACCCCCCTGTATATAGCCTCTACATTGACTCTGTACCGGTACCCCCCTGTATATAGTCTCTACATTGACTCTGTACCGGTACCCCCCTGTATATAGTCTCTACATTGACTCTGTACTGGTACTGGTATATAGTCTCTACATTGACTCTGTACTGGTACTGGTATATAGCCTCTACATTGACTCTGTACCAGTACCCCCTGTATATAGTCTCTACATTGACTCTGTACCGGTACCCCCCTGTATATAGTCTCTACATTGACTCTGTACCGGTACCCCCCTGTACATAGTCTCCACATTGACTCTGTACCGGTACCCCCCTGTATATAGTCTCCATATTGACTCTGTACCGGTACCCCCCTGTATATAGTCTCCACATTGACTCTGTACCGGTACCCCCCTGTATGGGGCAAAAAAGTATTTAGTCAGCCACCAATTGTGCAAGTTCTCCTACTTAAAAAGATGAGAGAGGCCTGTAATTTTCATCATAGGTACACTTCAACTATGAAAAATCCAGAAAATCACATTGTAGGATTTTTTATGAATTTATTTGCAAATAATGGTGGAAAATAAGTATTTGGTCAATAACAAAAGTTTATCTCAATACTTTGTATTGAGATGGCAATTGAGTTGGCAATGACAGAGGTCAAACGTTTTCTGTAAGTCTTCACAAGGTTTTCACACACTGTTGCTGGTATTTTGGCCCATTCCTCCATGCAGATCTCCTCTAGAGCAGTGATGTTTTGTGGCTGTTGCTGGGCAACACGGACTTTCAACTCCCTCCAAAGATTTTCTATGGGGTTGAGATCTGGAGACTGGCTAGGCCACTCCAGGACCTTGAAATGCTTCTTACGAAGCCACTCCTTCGTTGCCCGGGCGGTGTGTTTGGGATTCAATGCCCTTGCTGATGGAAGGAGGTTTTCACTCAAAATCTCACGATACATGGCCCCATTCATTCTTTCCTTTACACGGATCAGTCGTCCTGGTCCCTTTGCAGAAAAACAGCCCCAAAGCATGATGTTTCCACCCCCATGCTTCACAGTAGGTATGGTGTTCTTTGGATGCAACTCAGCATTCTTTGTCCTCCAAACACGACGAGTTGAGTTTTTACGTAAAAGTATTTTGGTTTCATCTGACCATATGACATTCTCCCAATCTTCTTCTGGATCATCCAAATGCTCTCTAGCAAACTTCAGATGGGCCTGGACATGCACTGGCTTAAGCAGGGGGACACGTCTGGCACTGCAGAATTTGAGTCCCTGGCGGCGTAGTGTGTTACTGATGGTAGGCTTTGTTGCTTTGGTCCCAGCTCTCTGCAGGTCATTCACTAGATCCCTCCGTGTGGTTCTGGGATTTTTGCTCACCGTTCTTGTGATCATTTTGACCCCACGGGGTGAGATCTTGCGTGGAGCCCCAGATCGAGGGAGATTATCAGTGGTCTTGTATGTCTTCCATTTCCTAATAATTGCTCCCACAGTTGATTTCTTCAAACCAAGCTTCTTACCTATTGTAGATTCAGTCTTCCCAGCCTGGTGCAGGTCTACAATTTTGTTTCTGGTGTCCTTTGATAGCTCTTTGGTCTTGGCCATAGTGGAGTTTGGAGTGTGACTGTTTGAGGTTGTGGACAGGTGTCTTTTATACTGATAACAAGTTCAAAAAGGTGCCATTAATACAGGTAACGAGTGGAGGACAGAGGAGCCTCTTAAAGAAGAAGTTACAGGTCTGTGAGAGCCAGAAATCTTGCTTGTTTGTAGGTGACCAAATACTTATTTTCCACCATTATTTGCAAATAAATTCATTAAAAATCCTACAATGTGATTTTCTGGATTTATTTTCTAATTTTGTCTGTCATAGTTGAAGTGTACCTATGATGAAAATTACAGGCCTCTCTCATCTTTTTAAGTGGGAGAACTTGCACAATTGGTGGCTTACTAAATCATTTTTGCCCCACTGTAGTCTCCACATTGACTGTGTACCGGTACCCCTCTGTATATAGTCTCCAACTTGACTCTGTACCGGTACCCCCCTGTATATAGCCTCCACATTGACTCTGTACCAGTACCCTCTGTATATAGCCTCCACATTGACTCTGTACCGGTACCCTCTCTATATAGTCTCCACATTGACTCTGTACCGGTACCCCCCTGTATATAGCCTCCACATTGACTCTGTACCGGTACCCCCTGTATATAGCCTCCACATTGACTCTGTACTGGTACCCCCTGTATATCGTCTCCACATTGACTCTGTACCTTTACCCCCTGTATATAGTCTCCACATTGACTCTGTACCGGTACCCCCTGTATATAGCCTCCACATTGACTCTGTACCGGTACCCCCTGTATATAGCCTCCACATTGACTCTGTACCGTAACACCCTGTATATAGCCTCCACATTGACTCTGTACCGTAACACCCTGTGTATAGCCTCCACATTGACTCTGTACCGTAACACCCTGTATATAGCCTCCACATTGACTCTGTACCGTAACACCCTGTATATAGCCTCCACATTGACTCTGTACCGGTACCCCCTGTATATAGTCTCCACATATATAGTCTCTGTACCGTAACACCCTGTATACAGTCAATACAAACAACCATCTCTCCATTGAAGTCAATACAAAACAACCATCTCTCCATTAAAGTCAATACAAAACAACCATCTTTCCATTGAAGTCAACACAAAACAACCATATCTCCATTGAAGTCAATACAAAACAACCATCTCTCCATTGAAGTCAATACAAAACAACCATCTCTCCATTGAAGTCAATACAAAACAACCATCTTTCCATTGAAGTCAACACAAAACAACCATATCTCCATTGAAGTCAATACAAAACAACCATCTCTCCATTGAAGTCAATACAAAACAACCATCTCTCCATTGAAGTCAATACAAACCATCTCTCCATTGAAGTCAACACAAAACAACCATATCTCCATTGAAGTCAATACAAAACAACCATCTCTCCATTGAAGTCAATACAAAACAACCATCTCTCCAATGAAGTCAATACAAACCATCTCTCCATTAAAGTCAATACAAAACAACCATCTCTCCATTGAAGTCAATACAAACCATCTCTCCATTAAAGTCAATACAAAACAACCATCTCTTCATTGAAGTCAATACAAAACAACCATCTCTTCATTGAAGTCAATACAAAACAACCATATCTCCATTGAAGTCAATACAAACCATCTCTCCATTGAAGTCAATACAAACCATCTCTCCATTAAAGTCAATACAAACCATCTCTCCATTGAAGTCAATACAAACCATCTCTCCATTAAAGTCAAAACAACCATCTCTCCATTGAAGTCAATACAAAACAACCATCTCTACATTGAAGTCAACACAAAACAACCATCTCTCCATTGAAGTCAAAACAGACAACCGTCTCTCCATTGAAGTCAATACAAAACAACCATATCTCCATTGAAGTCGATACAAACCATCTCTCCATTAAAGTCAATACAAACCATCTCTCCATTGAAGTCAATGCAAAACAACCATCTCTACATTGAAGTCAATACAAAACAACCATCTCTCCATTGAAGTCAATACAAAACAACCATCTCTCCATTGAAGTCAATACAAAACAACCATCTTTCCATTGAAGTCAATACAAAACAACCATCTCTACATTGAAGTCAATACAAAACAACCATCTCTACATTGAAGTCAATACAAAACAACCATCTCTACATTGAAGTCAATACAAAACAACCATCTCTCCATTGAAGTCAATACAAAACAACCATCTTTCCATTGAAGTCAATACAAAACAACCATCTTTCCATTGAAGTCAATACAAAACAACCATCTCTACATTGAAGTCAATACAAAACAACCATCTCTACATTGAAGTCAATACAAAACAACCATCTCTACATTGAAGTCAATACAAAACAACCATCTCTACATTGAAGTCAATACAAAACAACCATCTCTCCATTGAAGTCAATACAAAACAACCATCTCTCCATTGAAGTCAATACAAAACAACCATCTTTCCATTGAAGTCAACACAAAACAACTTTTTTAATCCGACCCTGGTGTCTCTTTGTCATGAAGAGACAGTGTTCTGAACGTGCTCTGCTCCACTGACCACAATGTCTAGACTACTGCTGTTTCCTCCTGCTGCCTGTCTGTCAGATGGATGTCTGCCCAGGGGATTACTACAGTAAACCTGCTGCACCAAATTTGTACCCTATTCCCTATGTAGGACACTACTTTTCACCAGAGCGCTATGGGATTCCCTATGGTAGAGAGAAAGTCTGGGGTACAGAGAAAGTCTGGGGTAGAGAGAAAGTCTGGGGTAGAGAGAAAGTCTGGGGTACAGAGAAAGTCTGGGGTACAGAGAAAGTCTGGGGTACAGAGAGAGTTGGGTACAGAGAGAGTTGGGTACAGAGAGAGTCTGGGGTAGAGAGAGTCTGGGGTACAGAGAAAGTCTGGGGTAGAGAGAGAGTCTGGAGTAGAGAGAGAGTCTGGGGTAGGGAGAGAGTCTGGAGTAGAGAGAGAGTCTGGGGTAGGGAGAGAGTCTGGAGTAGAGAGAGAGTCTGGAGTAGAGAGAGAGTCTGGAGTAGAGAGAGAGTCTGGAGTAGAGAGAGGGACTGGGGTACAGAGAGGGACTGAGGTACAGAGAGGGACTGGAGTACAGAGAGGGACTGGAGTACAGAGAGGGACTGGAGTACAGAGAGGGACTGGGGTACAGAGAGGGACTGGGGTATAGAGAAAGTCTGGGGTACAGAGAGGGGCTGGGGTACAGAGAGGGACTGGGGTATAGAGAAAGTCTGG
>NC_143033.1:11207500-11222500 GCF_057628025.1 Oncorhynchus mykiss | reverse complement strand
CATATTTGTGATCGTACCTCGTCTAATTTATTGTCCAATGATTGTATGTTGTCAAGTAATATTGATTTGAAATTTCCCACTCGCCGTTGGCGGATCCTTCCAAGGCACACCACCCTGTGTCCTCTATAACTGTGTCTCTTTCTCCTGCCAATGATGGGGATATTGGCCTACTAGCAAAATTGGTTAGGCACCCGTAAAACTGCTGCCATTTCGTCCGGCCTCATCTTCTCCCTGCTCTCAGTCTGAGAGTGAGACCTCTGCAGAGTGGTGAAGCATGAGGAAGATACCTTCAGACCATTTGCTATGAGAGTTGAAATTGAGCTCAGGTGCATTCTGTTTCCGTTGATCATCCTTGAGATGTTTCTAGAGTTTAGAGACAAGGTTGTGTCGGGAAACAGATCTGGGGAAGGGTACCAAAATGTCTCTGCAGCATTGAAGTTCCCCCAAGAACACAGTGGGCTCCATCATTCTTAAATGGAAGACGTTTGGAACCACCAAGACTCTTCCTAGAGCCGGCATCCCAGCCAAACTGAGCAATCGGGGGAGAAGGGCCTTGGTCAAGGAGGTGACCAAGAACCCGTTGATCACTCTGACAAAGCTCTAGAGTTCCTCTGTGGAGATGGGAGAACAACCATCTCTGCAGCATTCCACCAATCAGGCCTTTATGGTAGAGCGGCCAGACGGAAGCCCCTCCTCAGTAAATGGCCTCGCTTGGAGTTTTCCAAAAGGCACCTAAAGACTCTAAGACAATGAGAAACAAGATTCTCTGGTCTAACGAAACACAAATTTAACTATTTCGCCTGAATGCCAAGTGTCATGTCTGGAGGAAACCTGGCACTATCCCATGAAGCATGGTGGTGGCAGCATCATGCTGTGGGGATGTTTTTCAGCGGAAGGGACTGGGAGACTAGTCAGGATCGAGGCAAAGATGAACGGAGCAAAGAACAGAGAGATTCTCGATGAAAACCTGCTCCAGAGCGCTCAGGACCTCATACTGGGGCAAAGGTTCACCTTCCAACAGGACAACGATCCCAAGCACACAGCCAAGACAACGCAGGAGTGGCTTCTGGTCAAGTCTCTGAATGTCCTTGAGGTGCCCAGCCAGAGCCAAGACTTGAACCCGATTGAACATCTCTGGAGAGACCTGAAAATAGCTGTGCAGCAACACTCTCTATCCAACCTGACGGAGCTTGAGAGAATTGGAGAAGCTCCCCAAGTACAGGTGTGCCAAGCTTGTAGCGTCATACCCAAGAAGATTCGAGGCTGTAATCACTGCCAAAGGTGCTTCAACAAAGTACTGAGTAAAGGGTCTGAATACTTATGTAATGTGATATTTTTTTTATATTTTCTTTTATACATTTCAAACATTTCTAAAAAACGTTTTTGGTTTTGTCAATATGGGGTATTGTGATGTCATTATGGGGTATTGTGATGTCATTATGGGCTATTGTGATGTCATTATGGGCTATTGTGTGTAGATTGATGAGGGGCGGGGACTAAGGCTGTAATGTATGTCTAACAGTGTGTTGTTTGATATCGATACACTGTCACGGCCAGACAGACATCACAGCGGCTCCACCACTCCTGAGAAGACACAAGGGTTCACAAGAACACAAGGGTTCTTTTCTCAGCACGAGCCTGGCTTTCCCTGTAGTGGGTCTCTAGACTATAGCTCCATTCTGTAGCCCCGGCCCATGTGTCACCCAAGTGTGAACACTGACAGAGGAGAGGAGTGTTCAGGGTGTTCCGAGCTGCAGACTGCAGCCGGAGTCAGGCCATGATGATGAATGAATTGGAGTTCCCCTGAGCTGTGTTGGGTGGCTGGGCATGGGGCTGGAGGGGTGTGCGGTGTGTGTGGGTGGTGTATTTGGATACTCACTGAGTACAGGTCTCTAATAGGCTCCAGCTAGGACCTGGGGTCTCGGTAGGGTACAAGGACGCAGACAGTTCTGAGGCCCAATGAGAGTATCCATACAAACACAGAACCAGGCCCAAGCTGCGTTCTCCAGGACCAGGGAGCTCTGCCTGCTGCCCTGCTGAACCCAGACTAGGACCCGTGGGCTCTGTCAGACGTGGGACTGCATTAGAGCTGTCAAATCCACAAGCGACTCCTTGCATTATCTTATCGCTGACACTGCCATTGGATGCAATGAATCCACTCAACTGTATAATCCGGAAAAATACCATGCACCCGTGTTAAAATACCATGCACAAGTGTTAAAATACCATGCACCCGTGTTAAAATACCATGCACCCGTGTTAAAATACCATGCACCCGTGTTAAAATACCATGCACCCGTGTTAAAATACCATGCACCCGTGTTAAAATACCATGCACCCGTGTTAAAATACCATGCGTCAGTGTTAAAATACCATGCACCCGTGTTAAAATACCATGCACCCGTGTTAAAATACCATGCACCCGTGTTAAAATACCATGCACCCGTATTAAAAGTTCAAACATAACGATGAGTGACGTTCTTTTGTGTACACCTCGATTAGACTGACATGCTACAAATTCCCATGCATTAGCCTACACTTTCTATCACATTTTTTTTTTACCTTCTAACGTGGTAGGAATGGGAGTGATTTGAACTTCTAACGCTGTAGGGAAGGGAGTGGTTTGAACTTCTAACGCAGTAGGGAAGGGAGTGGTTTGAACTTCTAGCGCGGTAGGGAAGGGAGTGGTTTGAACTTCTAGCGCGGTAGGGAAGGGAGTGGTTTGAACTTCTAACGCAGTAGGGAAGGGAGTGGTTTGAACTTCTAACGCGGTAGGGAAGGGAGTGGTTTGAAGGTTTGAACTTCTAACGTGGTAGGGAAGGGAGTGGTTTGAACTTCTAGCGTGGTAGGGAAGGGAGTGGTTTGAACTTCTAGCGTGGTAGGGAAGGGAGTGGTTTGAACTTCTAGCGCGGTAGGGAAGGGAGTGGTTTGAACTTCTAACGTGGTAGGGAAGGGAGTGGTTTGAAGGTTTGAACTTCTAACGCACTAGGGAAGGGAGTGGTTTGAACTTCTAGCGCTGTAGGGAAGGGAGTGGTTTGAACTTCTAGAGCGGTAGGGAAGGGAGTGGTTTGAACTTCTAACGCGGTAGGGAAGGGAGTGGTTTGAACTTCTAACGCGGTAGGGAAGGGAGTGGTTTGAAAGTTTGAACTTCTAACGTGGTAGGGAAGGGAGTGGTTTGAAAGTTTGAACTTCTAACGTGGTAGGGAAGGGAGTGGTTTGAAAGTTTGAACTTCTAACGCGGTAGGGAAGGGAGTGGTTTGAAAGTTTGAACTTCTAACGCGGTAGGGAAGGGACTGGTTTGAAAGTTTGAACTTCTAACGCGGTAGGGAAGGGAGTGGTTTGAAAGTTTGAACTTCTAACGTGGTAGGGAAGGGAGTGGTTTGAAGGTTTGAACTTCTAACGTGGTAGGGAAGGGAGTGGTTTGAACTTCTAGCGTGGTAGGGAAGGGAGTGGTTTGAACTTCTAGCGCGGTAGGGAAGGGAGTGGTTTGAACTTCTAACGTGGTAGGGAAGGGAGTGGTTTGAAGGTTTGAACTTCTAACGCGCTAGGGAAGGGAGTGGTTTGAACTTCTAGCGCTGTAGGGAAGGGAGTGGTTTGAACTTCTAGAGCGGTAGGGAAGGGAGTGGTTTGAACTTCTAACGCGGTAGGGAAGGGAGTGGTTTGAACTTCTAACGCGGTAGGGAAGGGAGTGGTTTGAACTTCTAACGCGGTAGGGAAGGGAGTGGTTTGAACTTCTAGAGCGGTAGGGAAGGGAGTGGTTTGAACTTCTAGCGCTGTAGGGAAGGGAGTGGTTTGAACTTCTAGCGCTGTAGGGAAGGGAGTGGTTTGAACTTCTAACACGGAAGGGAAGGGAGTGGTTTGAACTTCTAGCGCTTTAGGGAAGGGAGTGGTTTGTGACCTGTCATCTCATACCGCAGTAACACATCCAAAACATCCGCTCAGCAGATGTCTAACAACAAGGATTGATAATCGATCTGATTGAATCGACAGTAGTTTGACCTCTCTCTGACCTCTACCTGACGACTGTAGACTCCTTTCTCTACTGGAATTCACTATGGTGTTAGTCTGCTGGGTGGGCTGGGTGGGCCAGCCCTCAGCCTCCACAGACAGGCCCCTCCAATCAGCTCCATGCAGGTCAGCCTTTGGGAGGGGCCAGTCTGTGGTGGGGTGAACAGGGATTAGAGGGGTTGGAGGGGGGTTTAGTGAGTGAGACTAGGGGAAGCTGTCACTTTGTGTGTGTGTGTGTGTGTGTGTGTGTGTGTGTGTCTGTGTGTGTGTGTGTGTGTGTGTGTGTGTGTGTGCGTGTGTCGCCCCCATCTCTCTTCCACTGGGGGAGAGATAAGGCACTTTACTGTCTGTCTGCTCAGTCTCAGAGCTGGGGGAGTGGGGTCGGAGACAGTCTGGTTTACAGTCACGCAGAGGGAGAGAGGTAGCCACTCTATCATTCCTAGACATTTTAAACTGAGCAAGGGGTAACTTAAAGAAGAAATAGTCCTCAGTTATACTCCTCTGAAAGTTTGGGTTCTTTCCATGAAGACAAATTAAGTAGAATGTTTTGGTGGATTTTCCTTTTTTCTTCAGGCATATACATTTAGAACGACACGCAGGCGAGTGGCCTGGGTTCTCTCCCTGGTACGTCATACCAGGACCAGGCCGTGCAACAGCAGCAGTAGTAGGTAGTTGCAGAACTGGGTTCAAATAGTATTTGAAATCTTTAAAATACTTTGAGTGTTTTGCTTGATCCGGCCAGATGTGCGGGGTTTGCACTTTTGAGGCTTTTTCACGTTTGTTCCGTTGATCCAGGCGAGCTCAATCTAGCACAGAGAAAGTGTGTTGAAAGATGTCAAATACTATTTGAACCCAGGTCGGTTTGGCTGTAGGTTCCAGTGTGGTCAGGAGAGAGAGGGTGGGGTGGTCAATAACTCAGCTCAGGCCAAACATATAGCCTAGCTTCCTATCCCCAGTGAGTGTGAGTCTGTGCATGTGTGTTTGCGTGTGTGCGTGCGTGTGTGTGTGTGTGCTTGTTTGTGCGCGTGCGTATGTGTGTGTGCGTATGTGTGTGTGTGTATGCTTGTTTGTGTGTGTGCGTATGCTTGTTTGTGTGTGTGCGTGCGTGTGCGTGTCTGTAAGTGTGTGTGCGTGTGAGTGTGCGTGTATGCTTGTTTGTACGTGTGTGTGTGACAGACACAGAGACAGACAGCGACTGAATGGAACAACCATAACTCATATTGGAAGGCAGTGCTCCACTGATAATGAATGGGCTCATGGAATCTGTTTGCATTGGTCTGCTGGTAGAAACAAATGGTGTGTGTGTGTGTACTGAGTGTGTGCTGTGTGTGTGTGTACTGTATGTGTGTGTGTGTTTGTGTGTGTACTGTGTGTACTGTGTGTGTGTATACTGTGTGTGTGTGTACTGTGTGCGTGTGTGTGTGTGTGTGTGTGTGTGTGTGTGTGTGTGTGTGTGTGTGTGTGTGTGTGTGTGTGTACTGTGTGTGTGTGTACTGTGTATGTGTGTACTGTGTGTGTGTGTGTGTACTGTGTGTGTGTACTGTGTATGTGTATACTGTGTGTGTGTACTGTGTGTGTGTACTGTGTGTGTGTACTGTGTGTGTGTGTACCATATGTGTGTACTGTGTGTGTGTACTGTGTGTATGTGTGTACCGTGTGTGTGTACTGTGTATGTGTGTACCGTGTGTGTGTACTGTGTATGTGTGTACTGTGTGTGTGTACTGTGTGTGTGTACTGTGTGTATGTGTGTACCATATGTGTGTACTGTGTGTGTGTACTGTGTGTATGTGTGTACCGTGTGTGTGTACTGTGTGTGTGTACTGTGTGTGTGTACCGTGTGTGTACTGTGTGTGTGTACTGTGTATGTGTGTGTGTGTACCGTGTGTGTACTGTGTGTGTGTACCGTGTGTGTGTACTGTGTATGTGTGTACTGTGTGTGTGTACTGTGTGTGTGTGTACTGTGTGTGTGTGTACTGTGTGTGTGTACTGTGTATGTGTGTACTGTGTGTGTGTGTGTACACCACCACGACTGTCTACTGCTGCTCTCTATAAGGGGTCACGTTGATGTACAGAGTGAAGCTCCACTTTCCGCAGCAGCACCATCACAAACATAATTTATCATTATTTGAATGGCATTTTTCAAATTCATGCAACCTAATACCTATAATTAAGTCTGATTTGGATAATAAAATGCTGTGGTTATGGTCTATATAGTCACTAGTAAACATCCACATACCCCTTGCTCAATATTCTCATGTTGCTGCCTTAAGATTACATCTCAAAACGGAATGTATACATTATTATTTGTTCTACTGATTTACACAACCTAATCGACGTTTTCAATGTGAAATAAAAATTTGAGAACATTCTAGAACATAATACATATAAAAAAAAAAAAGATGTCTTGATTGCGTACACTGTAGGAAATGCAGATGAGCTTTGTGATTCACGTACGTAAATTCACTGAAAACCCACAATTACAATATGGTAATTTTAAAAGTGTTTTCATGTACCCGACATTCTGACAGCTAATATTCTAACCACCGATCAAGCATCATTACGGACTAAACGTTCAGGATTATTTTGAGGTGACAATATAATGTAGGTCAAATGAATCTTCACACCCCAGAGTTAATATTTGATGGAAGCACCTTTGGCAGCCATTACGGCTTTTGCACAACTCTTAGGGCAACATTTTATCCATTGTTTTCGTCAAAATTGCTCGGAAGATTTGGATGTCATTGATGGACAGCAATATTCAAACCTTCTTAGATTTTCAAGCACATTTAAGCCAGGACTGAGGCTGGACCACTCAGGAACACTCAACACTTATTGGAAAGGCCATTCTGTCTTTGGCATTGACCTTTTGTGTAATTGTCCCAATGAAAAATAAAAATACATTGGTTTTGGTTTTAATTGGGTATTCAGAAGACTGAGGTGGGTTTTCCTCTAATGTTGTACCTGGGCTTTGCTCCTTTTATATTTATTTTGATCCTGACAAACTTCTCAGTCCCTGCTGGTGGCAAGCATACCCATAACATGATGCTGCCACCAAAATACTTGAAAAAAAAAGAGGGTTTCATTCTGTTGTGTTGTATTGCATTTGCCCCAAGCCTGTAGCTTGTAATTTAGGTCAAAATGTTAATGTCTCTGCCGTGTTGTCTTGCAGTACTACTTAACAATGTTGTTGCAAACAGCATGGACGATTTGAAGTGGATTATTATTTAAAATTCTCCTCAATTGGTAGTTACAGTCTTGTTCCATCGCTGCAACTCCCCTACGGACTCGGGAAAGGCAAAGGTTGAGAGCCTAGCATCCTCCGAAACATGACCCTGCCAAACCGCACAGCTTCTTGACACACTGCTCACTTAACCCAGAAGCACCAATGTGTCGAAGGAAACACCATCCAACTGGCTAACGAAGTCAGCTTGCAGGCGCCCGGCTCGCCACAAGGAGTTGCTAGAGTGCAACGGGACAAGGAAGGAAATCCCAGCCGGCCAAACCCTCCCTTAACCCAGACGGCGCTGGCCAAACCTCCCTTAACCCAGACAATGCTGGGCTAATTGTGCACCGCCTCAATGGGTCTCCTGGTCATAGCTGGCTGTGACACAGCCTGGGATCAAACCCGGGTCTGCAATGCAGTGCCTTAGATCGCTGAACCACTCGGGAGCCAGGAATGGATTATTAAGAACAAAGGCTTTATTCTTTTAACTTTATGATACTGGTGAGTAATATGGAGTGAACTCAATGTTGTTGATCCTCTGTATTTGCAAGTACTGTTGTGGCAGCATCATGTTATGGTTATACTTGTCACTGGCAGCGACTGGGGAGTTTGCCAGGATCAAAATAAATATGCCCAGATATAAAGTTAGAGGAAACCCTGCCTCAACCTTCTAAATACCAAACCCTAGGATAGAGTTGTATTTTTCAGCGGTACAATTACACACATTTTAAAGGCCCAATGCAGCCGTTTTTATCTCAACATCAAATCATTTCTGGATAACAATTAAGTACCTTACTGTGATTGTTTTAATCTAAAACGGTCATAAATAAACAAAAAATAGCTCTAAGAGCTTTTTCTGAAGCAAGAATACTGCTAGAATTCTGGTGATTTTTTTATTTATTTCCCCTTTATTTAACCAGGTAGGCCAGTTGAGAACAAGTTCTCATTTTACAACTGCGACCTGGCCAAGATAAAGCAAAGCAGTGTGACAAAAACTACAACACAGAGTTACAAATAAACAAATGTACAGTCAATAACACAATAGAAAAATCTATGTACAGTGTGTGCAAATGTAGAAGATTAGGAAGGTAAGGCAATAAATAGGCCATAGAGGCGAAATAATTAAAATTTAGCATTAACACTGGAGTGATAGATGTGCATATGATGATGTGCAAGTAGATATACTGGGGTGCAAAAGAGCAAAAAGATAAATAACAATATGGGGATGAGGTAGTTGGGTGTGCTATTTACAGATTGGCTGTATACAGGTACAGTGATCGGTAAACTGCTCTGACAGCTGATGCTTAAAGTTAGTGATGGAGATATAAGACTCCAGCTTCAGTGATTTTCTTACAGTCATTGGCAGCAGAGAACTGGAAGGAAAGGAGGCCAAAAGAGGTGTTGAATTTGGGGATGACCAGTGAGATATACCTGCTGGAGCATGTGCTATGGGTGGGTGTTGCTACGGGTGGTGTAATGTGATAGGTTTTGGTTTGCCTTGTGTGTGTTGGTATATGTTGTATGTGGTGTATTCTGATAAGAATGATGACGGCGTTGTGTCATCAGAGAATTGAAGCTGGTGGTGCCTACACCCTCTGATCTTCTGTAGGCAAGGCAACACAACCCCCAAAGACACAACTACGTCTCTGGATTCATCCACCCCCAACAGCCCCTCTGTCTCCTGGATCCTCCACCCCCAACAGCCCCTCTGTCTCCTGGATCCTCCTCCCCCAACAGCCCCTCTGTCTCCTGGATCCTCCACCCCCAACAGCCCCTCTGTCTCCTGGATCCTCCACCCCCAACAGCCCCTCTGTCTCCTGGATCCTCCACCCCCAACAACCCCTCTGTCTCCTGGATCCTACACCCCCAACAGCCCCTCTGTCTCCTGGATCCTCCACCCCCAACAGCCCCTCTGTCTCCTGGATCCTCCACCCCCAACAGCCCCTCTGTCTCCTGGATCCATCCAACCCCAACAGCCCCTCTGTCTCCTGGATCCTCCACCCCCAACAGCCCCTCTGTCTCCTGGATCCTCCACCCCCAACAGCCCCTCTGTCTCCTGGATCCATCCACCCCCAACAGCACCTCTGTCTCCTGGATCCGTCCACCCCCACCCCCTCTGTCTCCTGGATCCGTCCCCATCACCCCCTGCCTTCCTGCATTGACCCATCACCCAACCTCCCTGGATCTGTCCATTAATATGAACCTACAGATCATACTTGGATGGAGGTGAAGGAATAACAACAAGGGGATTAATATGAACCTACAGATCATACTTGGATGGAGGTGAAGGAATAACAACAAGAGGATTAATATGAACCTACAGATCATACTTGGATGGAGGTGAAGGAATAACAACAAGGGGATTAATATGAACCTACAGATCATACTTGGATGGAGGTGAAGGAATAACAACAAGGGGATTAATATGAACCTACAGATCATACTTGGATGGAGGTGAAGGAATAACAACAAGGGGATTAATATGAACCTACAGATCATACTTGGATGGAGGTGAAGGAATAACAACAAGGGGATTAATATGAACCTACAGATCATACTTGGATTGAGGTGAAGGAATAACAACAAGGGGATTAATATGAACCTACAGATCATACTTGGATTGAGGTGAAGGAATAACAACAAGGGGATTAATATGAACCTACAGATCATACTTGGATGGAGGTGAAGGAATAACAACAAGGGGATTAATATGAACCTACAGATCATACTTGGATTGAGGTGAAGGAATAACAACAAGGGGATTAATATGAACCTACAGATCATACTTGGATTGAGGTGAAGGAATAACAACAAGGGGATTAATATGAACCTACAGATCATACTTGGATGGAGGTGAAGGAATAACAACAAGGGGATTAATATGAACCTACAGATCATACTTGGATTGAGGTGAAGGAATAACAACAAGGGGATTAATATGAACCTACAGATCATACTTGGATTGAGGTGAAGGAATAACAACAAGGGGATTAATATGAACCTACAGATCATACTTGGATTGAGGTGAAGGAATAACAACAAGGGGATTAATATCGGTCAAGACGAGTTGAATTTGAATATTCTTCACATGCTTTTAAAAATATATATATTACATTTCTTTAGCAAAGGCATGACTTTCGTTCCCTCCCTACTATAAATCAGACTCAGTTCTGGGGGAGATATCACGACATCTAGGCTGCATTCCAAATGACCTTATTCCCTATTTAGTTCACTATATTTAGGTCGCTACTATATAAAGAATAGGGTGCCATTTGTGACGCAGGCCATTAGAAGGCATGTCAGTTAGGCTGAATCCTGACTTTATTAATAAACAAAAGGCTCCGTTAATTATAATGATGGAGAGAATGAGGACGTTGGGAAAATCAATTAGCCACATAAGATGAATAATGTGAAGAATATAAAACAGGAAAGCCAATCCGACACGGAATAATAATTTGCTTTGATCTCATCTCACACACTGACTGACACAGACAAAATAAGGTAATTTTCCGTCCAAAATTATTTGTTTTCAGTTTGTTGGATCGAGCCGTTAGTAGTGGTAGTATGAAATCAAAGCAAACCTGGTGGATTTCAATCCGATCGCGAGTTGTAGATAACACACAGCTTTTATAGACAATTTTCCCGCGTTCGCAGAGATTGCATTCACGGTGAATGCTCAATAAGAAATGACTTTTAAATGTCAAGCTATAATGAGTTGATCGGAATTCGTCTCAGTCTAGATATAAAATACATGTGATGATCAACAATCAAACCTTACACACTAAAAACAATAGGAGTATTTGCTTTGCAATAGAGCAAAATATAAGCATGAGGTGATGACTGTAAATGTCTGAATGTGTTGAAAGGTATTGTAGGTTGTCTTTCTCCAGCAGAATGAATTCCTACCCAGGTCAAAGGGCAAACCACTATTTTCACAGCTTGGTGTAAAGACACAAACAGCTACATGCCGGTTACAACATTTCTGACATTTCACAACCCTGCTACTGCTACAACAGTAAAAGAAAAGACAACAACAAGAGCTTTAAATATATCAATAGAGACTAGTTTTCTTTCAGAAATTAAACAAGCAAACATTTATCATTCTGTACGAAGAATATGAAAACTAGACGAAGTAACGTTTTGCATGGGGGGTATCTTGGGGTTAACCTCTGTTCCGCTGTTAGTTAGGGCCTGGGAGGAGGAAGTGCTGACATGAATGAATTCCTGTGTTGATTGCAGTAAAGTAAATGACCGGTTGGAATGTAGGGCTGCGATAATCATTCCCTGGGTAACCAGAGAACCTCAGACTTCACAGCCATACGGGATAATCCACCAACCCACCAACCCTCGACTGGAGACAGACTGCCTTAACTACTGGAGACACTGATGGTGGGTTGTCTGGGCTGGAGCCACAACCCACAACCCCCAGCCCCAGAACCTTTAAAACAATCTGGCCCTAACAGGAAGTGATGTATGTAAATCCGTCAGCGAGGCTAATTCACTGGCTACTCTAAATATTTACCCAAGCTTTACTCTGGAAGGACCCGGAATCTTTACGCAAAAAAAAAAAAAAACAGTCTCATTCTTTACATTTAAACAGCACTCTAATTTCATCTCACAGTACAACATCTCTTCACTCTAAAGTGGTTCGGTATCACTGGTTGTCATGGTGACGTTGAGAAATAAACCAATCATCCACTGTGAACGGACATCCTCTAAAAATAATCCAATGCCACATTTTTTTAAGGCATTTGCCCAACGACGATTTATACTGTATTATTGTTTATTTTGTCCAGGCCTCGGTGTCCTCATAAGTAGCTACGGCCTTGTATAGCGAAGGTTAAATCCGTGGATAGTTGTGCTGTGTGGTAGGTTGCCTCCCCCCAATTACTTCAGCTCCAGTCATCCTCTGTGGGTTGGGGCTGAGGGGCTGGCCACCCAGTCGTCTCACCTCCCCCAGTCCCCCCAGCCTGGGTGACAGCCGGGTCCTGTCCGGTTCTGCTCTGGGGGGGCTCAGCTTGTAGCTTCAGGAAGGGGGAACAGCGGGGGGGGGGGGGGGGGGGGGTTCCAGGAGGGGGGGCGTGTATATGTGTGTGTGTGGGTGTGTGCTCCAGGGAAACGCCTCCTGTCTGACCTGCACTAAACGTTCCTCTCACTAATACACCATAAATCAATTCTCCATGGAGGGAGGGATGGAGGGAGGGAAGGGTGGATAGAGGGAGATAGAGGGAGGGAGAGGGGGATAGAGGGAGGGATGGAGGGAGGGAGGGAAGGGCGGATAGAGGGAGATAGAGGGAGGGAGAGGGGGATAGAGGGAGGGATGGAGGGAGGGAAGGGCGGATAGAGGGAGGGATAGAGGGAGGGAGAGGGGGATAGAGGGAGGGATAGAGGGGGGGAGAGGGGGATAGAGGGAGGGATAGAGGGAGGGAGAGGGGGATGAGGGAGGGATAGAGGGAGGGAGAGGGGGATGAGGGAGGGATAGAGGGAGGGAGAGGGGGATGAGGGAGGGATAGAGGGAGGGAGAGGGGGATGAGGGTTGAGGTTTTCTTTAGGGGACATCATTTAATCCTAGTCTTTTATCTAATTAAAATGTCAGACAGGAGAATAGTGGGGATTCCACAAAACACCTTGACTATAAATACCACATGTACACAGATAAAAGCAAGGAAATGGTAGGAGGCCATCTGTACTCTTAAAAGGTCCTTAAACAAAATATTGTTGGTTCCTAGTGCGTAGGTATCAAAATGAGAATACTAGAAGAAGAGATGGAGACCTGGACACTGTCGAAAAAGAGCACTAAATCCAAAATGGAGGCTTAAATGCAAAAAAGATAGATATTTTATTTGGACATCAAAAATATGATGCAGTGCAGAAAAGTGCATAAATAAAGGGTGAAAACAAATACATGCATGAAAGAAAGAGCGAGAGAGACTCGTCCTACACTATACTACTGTCTGGCTCTGAAAGTATGTAGGCATCGATCCACTGTTTCCATGAGTGGATGGATTTCAGGGTCGTGACATCACACGCTTTCCATTTTGTTGCACTTTATCCTTATCAATAATATCAAACAGAATTGTCTGAGTACGTCTGCTTGTGTGCACACATCTGCCACTCAGCCATCAATGTGATACCTTCGTACACACATCCTGAGAACCAGGCCTTCACAATAACTGTAAATCATGACTGTGAGTTTGGAGGTAAGCATTAGATTATGTTATATACGAATACGTCTTATTTCCAGAACGAGATTAACAGAGAGTAAGAAGAGAAGAAGATATGATTAAATATTCCTGGAAAACATAACTGTCCCCCGTTTTGTTTCTCTAGCCAATGTGAAGCTCAAATACATTTTACAATAGGCTGTGATGACACCCTGATGAAGGCTCGAGCCGATACACGTTGGTGTATTTTAATAATGACTTAGCCCACACGTTAAAGGCTTTTTAACTTTCAAACCTACACGAGTGCCTGAACTTGGATTTTTTTTCTGACATTTAGTACCTAGTTTCCCTTTTGCTTTGCTGGTACTTTTCCCCTGCAAGAGCACCTGCGGTTGTTTTGGAGTACCTGAAGTGCTCCTGATATTTCTTTTACAATATGTCATCCTGCATACATCACAGCTGCAGTCTGCAGTCCATTTTATGGGTTTTTTAAGAGGTATTTATTTACTTGGTTTTCTAGCTTTTGGATACTGCGCATAAATACAGTATACTACAATACATTGTTATGTAATTACTTATACGTCTCTTGAAAAGTACTTTGTTTTAGCATTTCAATGGAAGATAGAAAACCACAGAATAGCAGAGTTTTGTTACCGAAGATACATTATTAAACATACAAGATAGAGGCGGCAGAAAGCCTAGTGGTTAGAGTGCAGAGGCGGCAGGAATGCCTAGTGGTTAGAGTGTAGAGGCGGCAGGTAGCCTAGTGGTTAGTGTGTAGAGGCGGCAGGAAGCCTAGTGGTTAGTGTGTAGAGGCGGCAGGAAGCCTAGTGGTTAGAGTGTAGAGGCGGCAGGTAGCCTAGTGGTTAGAGTGTAGAGGCGGCAGGAAGCCTAGTGGTTAGTGTGTAGAGGCGGCAGGAAGCCTAGTGGTTAGAGTGTAGAGACGGCAGGAAGCCTAGTGGTTAGAGTGTAGAGACGGCAGGAAGCCTAGTGGTTAGAGTGTAGAGGCGGCAGGTAGCCTAGTGGTTAGTGTGTAGAGGCGGCAGGAAGCCTAGTGGTTAGAGTGTAGAGGCGGCAGGTAGCCTAGTGGTTAGTGTGTAGAGGCGGCAGGAAGCCTAGTGGTTAGAGTGTAGAGGCGGCAGGTAGCCTAGTGGTTAGTGTGTAGAGGCGGCAGGAATGCCTAGTGGTTAGAGTGTAGAGGCGGCAGGTAGCCTAGTGGTTAGTGTGTAGAGGCGGCAGGAAGCCTAGTGGTTAGTGTGTAGAGGCGGCAGGAAGCCTAGTGGTTAGAGTGTAGAGGCGGCAGGTAGCCTAGTGGTTAGTGTGTAGAGGCGGCAGGAAGCCTAGTGGTTAGTGTGTAGAGGCGGCAGGAAGCCTAGTGGTTAGAGTGTAGAGACGGCAGGAAGCCTAGTGGTTAGAGTGTAGAGACGGCAGGAAGCCTAGTGGTTAGAGTGTAGAGGCGTCAGGAAGCCTAGTGGTTAGAGTGTAGAGGCGGCAGGAAGCCTAGTGGTTAGAGTGTAGAGGCGGCAGGTAGCCTAGTGGCTAGAGTGTAGAGGCGGCAGGTAGCCTAGTGGTTAGAGTGTAGAGTCGGCAGGTAGTCTAGTGGTT
>NC_143033.1:11190000-11202500 GCF_057628025.1 Oncorhynchus mykiss | reverse complement strand
TTGTAGAATTTAACCGATATTTTCGGTATGTTGATAACTAGTGGGTATAAGTCCTTATTCTGCTCTGCATGCATTGTTAGGGGTTTAATGGAGTATACTTGAGCAGAATTCTGCATGCAGAGTTTCAATTAGGTGTTTGTCCCATTTTGTGAATTCTTGGTTGGTGAGCAGACCCCAGACCTCACAACCATAAAGGGCAATGGGTGCTACAGTATAACTGATTGAAGATCCTAATTGGGATGTCGAATTTTATGTTCCTTTTGATGCCGTGGATTTTGCTTTATCTCTTAGATCGTTCACAGCCTTGTGGAAGTTAGACTGTTCTCTCTGCTATCGCATGGCAAGAGGTACCAGTTCCCCAAGTCTGGAACCAATAGGAGCCTGAACAGCTTCTACCCCCAATACATAAGATTTCTAAACAAGACTGCTAAACAAGACCGCTAAGCAAGACCGCTAAACAAGACCTCCTAAACAAGACCTCTAAACAAGACCTCTTAAACAAGACCTCCTAAACAAGACTGCTAAACAAGACTGCTAAACAAGACTGCTAAACAAGACTGCTAAACAAGACCTCTAAACAAGACCTCTAAACAAGACTGCTAAACGAGACCTCATAAACAAGACCGCTAAGCAAGACTGCTAAACAAGACTGCCAAACAAGACTGCTAAACAAGACTACTAAACAAGACTGCTAAACAAGACCGCTAAGCAAGACCGCTAAACAAGACTGCTAAACAATACTGCTAAACAAGACCGCCAAACAAGACCTCCTAAACAAGACTGCTAAACAAGACCGCCAAACAATACTGCTAAACAATACTGCTAAACAAGACCCGGACCACCTGCGCTGACCCTTTTTTCCTGACTCTTGGACTGACTCTATGCACACACACAGGACTCTACCACATACTCTACCACATACTCTGCCACATACTCTACCACATACTCTACCACATACTCTACCACATACTCTACCACATACTCTACCACATACTCTACCACATACACTGCCACATACTCTACCACATACTCTGCAGCTATGGTCTATTATCTATCCTGTTGCCTAGTCTCTTTACCCCTACCTATATAGCTACTTCAATTACCTCGTACCCCTGCACATGGACTCAGTACGGGTACTCCCTGCTTATAATCATGTTATTACCTCGTACCCCTGCACATGGACTCAGTACTGGTACTCCCTGCTTATAATCATGTTATTACCTCGTACCCCTGCACATGGACTCAGTACTGGTACTCCCTGCTTATAATCATGTTATTACCTCGTACCCCTGCACATGGACTCAGTACTGGTACTCCCTGCTTATAATCATGTTATTACCTCGTACCCCTGCACATGGACTCAGTACTGGTACTCCCTGCTTATAATCATGTTATTACCTCGTACCCCTGCACATGGACTCAGTACTGGTACTCCCTGCTTATAATCATGTTATTACCTCGTACCCCTGCACATGGACTCAGTACTGGTACTCCCTGATTATAATCATGTTATTACCTCATATCCCTGCACATCGACTCAGTACTGGTACTCCCTGCTTATAATCATGTTATTACCTCATATCCCTGCACATCGACTCAGTACTGGTACTCCCTGCTTATAATCATGCTATTACCTCGTACCCCTGCACATGGACTCAGTACTGGTACTCCCTGCTTATAATCATGTTATTACCTCGTACCCCTGCACATGGACTCAGTACTGGTACTCCCTGCTTATAATCATGTTATTACCTCGTACCCCTGCACATGGACTCAGTACTGGTACTCCCTGCTTATAATCATGTTATTACCTCATATCCCTGCACATCGACTCAGTACTGGTACTCCCTGCTTATAATCATGTTATTACCTCATATCCCTGCACATCGACTCAGTACTGGTACTCCCTGCTTATAATCATGCTATTACCTCGTACCCCTGCACATGGACTCAGTACTGGTACTCCCTGCTTATAATCATGTTATTACCTCGTACCCCTGCACATGGACTCAGTACTGGTACTCCCTGCTTATAATCATGTTATTACCTCGTACCCCTGCACATGGACTCAGTACTGGTACTCCCTGCTTATAATCATGTTATTTTTACTCGTTATTGTTATTAATTATTCACTGTGCATTTGTTCCTGGCGTCATACATTTTTTTGTTTATTTAAAAAATATATGTATTTCTCTTTAATCCTGCATTGTTGGTAAAGGACCCATCAGTAAGCATGTCACTGTTAGCCTACTACACCTGTTATTACGAAGCATGTGACAAATAAAATATTTTTTGTTTTTGTTTTGTTGAAGACAGACTTTATGTCTCAAAGTATTTTATTTGGGTCTCACCCATATATTCACATATACACTACATGACCAAAAGTATGTGGAGCCGTGTTTGACAAACATCTCATTCCAAAATCATGCTCATTAATATGGAGCTGGTCTCCCCCTATTTGCTATTACAGCTTCCCCTCTTCTGGGACGGCGTTCCACTACAGTAGATGTTGGAACATTCCTGCATTCAGCCACAAGAGCATTAGTGAGGTCGGGCACCGATGTCAGGCGATTAGGCCAGTCAGCATTCCAATTCATCCCAAAGGTGTTGGATGGGGTTGAGGTCAGGGCTATGTGCAGGCCAGTCAAGTTCTTCCACACCGATCTCAACAAACTATTTCTGTACGGACCTCGCTTTGTGCACGCAGGCGTTGTCATGACGAAACAGGAAAGGGTCTTCCCCAAACTCTGTTGCCACAAAGTTGGAAGCACAGAATCGTCTAGAATGTCATTGTATGCTGTAGTGTTAAGATTTCCCTTCAAAGGGCCTAGTGCAAACCATGAAAACAGCCCCAGACCATTATTCCTCCTTCACCTAAATCTACAGTTGGCATTATGAATTAGGGTAGATAGCATTCTCCTGGTATCTGCCAAACCCAGATTCGTCCAATGGTAAAGTGGGATCATCACTCCAGATACCAATGGCGGCAAGCTTTACACCACTGCAGCCGACACTTGGCATTGCGCATGGTGATCTTAGGCTTGTGTGCTGTTGCTCGGCCATGGAAACCCATTTCATGAAGCTCCCAACGAACAGTTATTGTGCTGACGTTGCTTCCAGAAGCAGTTTGGAACTTGGTAGAGAGTGTTGCAAATTAGGACAGGCGATTTTTACACGCTACACGATTCTGCACTCGGCGGTCCCATTCTGTGAGCTGAGCTGTTGTTGCTCCTAGACATTTCCACTTCACAATAACAGCACTTACAGTTGACCGGGGCAGCTCAAACAGGGCAGAAATTTTACAAACGTACTTGACGACGCCACGTTGAAAGTCACTGAGCTCTTCAGTAAGGTCATTCTACTGTTGATGTTTGTCTATGGAGATTGCATGGCGGTGTGCTCAATTTTATACACCTGTCAGCAACGGGTGTGGTTGAAATAGTCTAATCCACTAATTTGAAGGGGTGTCTACATACTTCGTATAAATATATAGTGTATGTTAGATGCATATACACCGGGAAATAGATTCCCATAGATTCCCAGTTATATTCCCCCCAGTTTTATCATTGGAATGTGATTAAAAAAAACAAGACAACGGTGTGCTTTAGGACCATGTGGACACCTCCGAGCGGTCGGGTACACTGTTTGGAGTGTTTATCCGATTGGATAGAAAATTAAGTAAATTATGTCCCCCCAAGTTCTAAAACCAAAGTTGCTCCCCTGCTCACGATTAACAGTTATTCAGTGTCCTGTCCTAACGACTGTGTTGTGTCATGTTCTGATCTGACCCATGCTGTCGACCAATCAGGGTCCAAATTCTCCATCGAGCGCCAGTGCCAGCAGTCAATCCGTAACCACGGCGAAGGACATACGACTATGGGATGTGGAGCGATCATAAAACACAATTGCATGCACGATATGGCTGTCATATCAGTCTGATTAGAGTAATTTACCTGATGACTGACAGACAACGTCAACAACAGACAAATGGGCTCGCCAGACTTTAAAGATAACATACTGTAACAGTTTACAACACAACACCCAGGGCTGCATCCCAATTGCACCGTATTCTCTATATAGTGCACAGTGGAGTAAAGGACATAAGTAAAAATACTTTAAAGTACTTATTAAGTCGTTTAAAGTACTTTAAAGTACTTATTACGTTGTTTAAAGTACTTTAAAGTACTTATTTGGTGTATCTGTACTTTATTATTTATATTTTTGACAACTTTTACTTCACTATGCTTAGCAGGACAGGAACATTTTCCAATATACGCACTTATCAAGAGAACATGCCTGGGCATCCCTAATGCCTCTGATCTGGTGGACTCATTAAACACAAAAGCTTAATTTGTCAATTATGTCTGCGTGTTGTAGTGTGCCCCTGGCTATGCATAGATAAATAAAAAACAAGAAAATTATGCTGTCTGGTTTGCTTAAAATAAGCAATTTGAAATAATCTATACGATAAGTATATTTTTGCAATTATATATACTTTTGATTCTTAAGGATATTTAAAACCAAATACATTTAGACTTTTACTCAGGTAGTATTTCACTGGGTGATTTCACTTTAGTTATTTTCTAGTTAGGTATCTTGACTTTTACTCAAGTATGAAAACTTTTACCACTACTGATATTGTACTAGTTTTGTAGAGCCAGAGAGAGAGAGAGAGAGAGACACTTGCTTTGGCAATGTTAACACGTTTCCCATGCCAATAAAGCCCCTTGAATTGAATTGAATTGAGAGATACAGAGAGAGAGAGAGATAGAGAGAGATAGAGAGAGAGAGAGAGACAGAGAGAGAAACAGAGAGAGATAGAGAGAGACAGAGAGAGATAGAGAGACAGAGAGAGATAGATAGCGAGAGAGAGAGAGAGAGAGAGAGACAGAGAGAGAGAGATAGAGAGAGAGAGAGATAGATTAATTATATTGCTGGCTAATGGTGGTATTAACAGTGTAGATAAAAAAGCAAGGAGCCATAGTAACATTAAAAGATTGGCAGGAAGTGTAACCCAGGTATGTGCAGATTGCAGAACCCATAGTAGAATCATAGCATACATTCCCTCTGTTTTCACAGACGTGTTTTTTCTTCAATTAATGCAACGTGGCAGAGTAGATGGGGGTTAAGTTGAGGGAGATAGGGGAGGATGGAGGGAGATGGAAAGAGAGAGACGGGAGTGTCTTGGGATGAGAGGAAAAGAGGAGGAATCTTTAGGAGGATGACAGTTTTAAACAGCTAATGAGAGAATCCCCCTCTCTCAGACCCCAGGATACACACACACACGCATGCACACACACACACACACACACACACACACACAGACACACACACACACACACACACACACACACACACACACACACACACACACACACACACACACACACACACACACACACACACACACACACACACACACACACACACACACACACACACACACACACACACACAATACCCTCTCTCAAAACCCAGGGGAGTTAGCTCGGCAGGAGATAGCTTGGGGAACATTATGACAATAAAGTGCTTAAAACCGAGAGGAACCAGGGTCTGAGGGCTTATAGAGGGTGCAACAGGTCAGCCACTCAGGAGTAAATGTCAGTTGGCTTTTCATAGCCAAGCATTCAGAGGTTGAGACAGCAGTTGCGTTAGAGAGAGAGTGAGAGAGATGGTCCAAACAGTAGGTCCTGGAAAAGGAAGCACGTCCGGTGAACAGGTCAGGGTTCAATAGCCGCAGACAGATCAGCAGAAACTGGATCAGCAGCACGATCAGGTGGACTGGGGACGGGGATAGACAGACATGACTTCACATCTCAGAAAATATTTATAATGTTGTTCTTCTTGTTCACGTAATTCATGCCAATGCTGTGTTTTTTTTTTAGCTAGAACCCAATTGACTCCCATTCAGTGCTTGATGGAGTGCTGCCCTTGTCCCAGAATGCACCGCATGGCCCATTGAGAGTGTACGGACAACGTACACAATGGGCGTTGATACAATTTGAATTGAGTTTCTCCTCGCCTCATTTCTTAAAGTGTTCCTGGCTTAGCTCAACCAGTTAGCTTAGTTAGCACTCAGCCAGTTAGCTTAGTTAGCACTCAGCCAGTTAGCTTAGTTAGCACTCAGCCAGTTATCTAAGTTAGCACTCAGCCAGTTATCTTAGTTAGCACTCAGCCAGTTAGCTTAGTTAGCACTCAGCCAGTTATCTTAGTTAGCACTCAGCCAGTTATCTTAGTTAGCACTCAGCCAGTTAGCTTAGTAATGTCTTAACCATTAGCCTAGCCCAAGAGAAAATCCTTGTGGGCTACATTTGGGCTTACACGTCTCAGGCAGGGCTACCTCATCACAAGAGCGTGATTCCAAATCAGCACCGTTAGCACCCACACAGTTAGCTTTGCTTCTATGGTCAGGATTCATACATATGTAAGATGATCTCATTAAACAGAAAAATCTAGTAGCTACAGCATGCATCTGCCATACAAGAGAAAGTCTCCCCCTTCTCCTCCCCCTCCTCCCCCTTCAACCTCCTCCCCCTCCTCCTTCTCCTCCTCCTCCTCCCCCTTCTCCTCCTCCTCCTCCTACCCCTCCTCCTCCTCCTCCCCTTCTCCTTCTCCTCCTCCCCTTCTCCTTCTCCTCCTCCCCCTTCTCCTGCTCCTCCTCTTCCTTCTTCTCCTCCCCCTTCTCCTCCCCCCCCCCCCCCCCTCCTCCTCCCCCCTTCTCCTCCTCCCCCCTCCTCCTCCTTGAATGCTCCTTCAATAACAGGTTGGTTACATTCCAAATCCCGAACCCCTTGGTTTGATCAGTCTAAACCCATGCACAATAACCAAAGTGGTAAAAAAAAAAAAAAATACTGAAATACAGTTATTTCGTTGCCAAGCAACTGCATGCCTCAAAAGTAGCTGAAATTCAACCGGTGGAAGTTATCCAAGTTCCCTGGGGGCCATTTTGACGTGGAGTGGATTGGAGTCTGTGTGTGTGTGTGTGTGTGTGTGTGTGTGTGTGTGTGTGTGTGTGTGTGTGTGTGTGTGTGTGTGTGTGTGTGTGTGTGTGTGTGTGTGTGTGTGTGTGTGTGTGTGTGAAAATACTAAGAGCTGATCCGGGAGGACCATGAATAATTGTCAATAGGTGCCAGTGGACATGGTTCAGCTGCCACAGGTCTATCCAGCAAGAACAAGTCCAGATGTCTTTTGAAAAAGTTTATTCCAGATAATGGTTCCTGCATGGATAACTGTAGATAGTATGTGTGTGGTTATATAAAGAACAGCAGTGAGTACACAGAGAATGGTTCCTGCATGGATAACTGTAGATAGTATGTGTGTGGTTATATAAAGAACAGCAGTGAGTACACAGAGAATGGTTCCTGCATGGATAACTGTAGATAGTATGTGTGTGGTTATATAAAGAACAGCAGTGAGTACACAGAGAATGGTTCCTGCATGGATAACTGTAGATAGTATGTGTGTGGTTATATAAAGAACAGCAGTGAGTACACAGAGAATTGGCAGTAATACAGTTAGATACTAAGCATACACAGATACAGTACCACAGCAGGTTGGTGGCACCCTGGAATAGTTTCAAATACATTAACCACATGGTTTCCATGGTTTCCATGTGTTTGATGCCATTCCATTCGCTCCATTCCAGCCATCTTCCCCTCAGCAGCCTCCACTTTTGTACATAGGCCTACGTATGACCTCTAATAGCTAAACTAGCTTAGCACATTACTATGGTCTGTACTGGCTTAACATATTAATATGGCCAGAAATGCAACACATATAATGACTTAAGATAATAATATGGCCAGAAATACAACACATAGACTGACTTAACATATTAATATGGCCAGAAATACAACACATAGACTGACTTAACATATTAATATGGCCAGAAATACAACACATAGACTGACTTAACATATTAATATGGCCAGAAATACAACACATAGACTGACTTAACATAGTATGTACATCAATACACACATCTATGCTTGACAATGCTCAATGCCAGATCACTAACCCAGAAATAAAAATGGAATGCAGATACAGGATATACATAAGCCATAACCCCAATAGACTCAAAGCAGTACTGTAACAGTGGCTGAAATAGGCCGATACATGAAGACTTTACATGTAATTAAATAGGGTGAGAAATAATGATGCTAATAATGACTCATAATTCTTAACCCGCGATCCGGTGTTTTATCCATGGGTTGAATAAAGAGAAAACAAAAACCTTAAAAATCCAGAAATGTATAATTATTGTGCAATTTAATATCTGGGTTACATTGAGATTTTCCTTTCATTATTTAAGGCTATCTGGCATTAGTGCATAAATCCACGGAGGCAAAACGGACGATGTCGGAGTTTACTTCAATAAGAGAAAAGCTGTGAAATGTAGAGTTGAAGATAAAGAGAAGGGAGGACCAGAAAGTAATGTTTGGGAAAGATTTGGTGAAGTGGTACAAGAGGATGATAACAGTGTTGTGTGGTGATTGTGAGGCGCTATACAAATTCAACAGTCACAAGATCAGACTTCAAATAGGCCAATGACAGGTCAAGGGAACTGTAGACTACTGTTCAGATGGGTAAAATGGAAACTGAAATCTGGACACTGACTGTAGGTCTATAACCTCTCACCTAGCCTTAACATTAACTCCTGCAGAATTAAACATTTCTTGCAGTAAACATTTTGACGAGGGAAATATGATTTATTTCTTTCGGCATCTTGAGAGAATGTGAAGATAGCACCTCTACAGACGGTATCTATCTTAATCAGCATCATAAAGCTGATAGTATTTCAACCAGATTAAATATGCATCCAAGCTGAACTGAAATCTTATCAGAAACATGTTGGGTCGTTTACCCAGGTTTTTATTTCCTCTATTACCTTACAACAGGTCAAACTGATGTCATTTGGATGTTTTGCACAGAAAATCATCACGTTCTTTTTGTAGAGTCATTACATTTTCTCTCCAGTTCATAAACGCTCCGCGAAAGAAGCAGCGATGACTGAACACGTTTCCATTGTTAACTTGAATGAAGCATTCATTCTATTGATTTATGACATTATTCTGGTGAGCGAGGGTTCATTTAGTGTTCTAGGGCAGCAATAATGACAGAAGAGAAGCTGCATGTATCTAATTATAGACAAGTGGACTAACAAATAGTCTACCAAAATGTTAAGCAGAAACACATCTAAATCAGGCAACCAAAACAATTTTGAAAATTCATTCTACCGTCTCTGACTGAAACCTACAGCACATTTTCTATATTAGCGGGTGTAGGCCTCAGATTGTCACGTTATCACATATAGTTCACCCGCAATTGCGTGCGGGTGAACAAACCACTGACCTACCCACCACTAGTGGCCACAGGGCAAAGGCCCATAGCAGGCTAACGGCTAGGCTAGCAAGCTAACATACCTCAACATTTAAAGGGTGAAATAACAGTTTTACCATCAGACCTTGAATATAACGACAGCACAAACATGCGGGTATAACTTATAATTCAATGCAACAAGTCAAGCTGTAGGAACGTGTAGAGAAATGGAGAAGGGGCAGTGAGATGAGGGAATAGCTACAACGTGATTGGCTCACAAAGTGGGGTGGCTTGTAAGCACCAATAAGGTGAAAATAAGGGAATTTGGGCAAGTACAACAAAACACAAGAAAAGGGGTGCTGAAACTGCCGAAGCAGAGCTGGCCTGTTTAACAGTGTGTGTGTCTCTCTGGACGTGTTGAACTATTCTTGTCGTTGTAAATAAGAATTTGTTCTTAAACTTACTTGCCTAGTCAAATAAAGGTTAAATAAATAAAACAATGAAAAAAAATATGAGATTTTGAGACAGATTTTCTGAGAGAGAGAGGCACATTAGTGGAATTTCAACATGGTCCTCCTGCTTGCCACAAGACTGTGTTAGCCTGCTGAGCTAAAGCCAAGGCATTAGCTCGGGGAGTTAACACAATTCCTCAGATCTGAGGCAAGGTTACTCATCACGTGGGCGTGGTTTACTGATTCACCGGCTTGCATATGGTTGTTTAAACCATTGAGAGACATCATAGGGGACTGTTGGTGGTAGGTTCACCCCATTCAGCTGCCCTGTGTGACGGATAAGCCAAGTGTTCCCATTTTGAACCATTTCATGTGTCTGAAGGTACAAAGTCTGCCTTCCTGGTGGGCCCGTAGAGCAAATCAAGTGCACCCTTGGCCTACCGCTAGCCAATCTGATGGCTCAGATTACTGTGTCTGCAGTAGCATAGCAGGCGTAAAAAAGTTACAGCAAAGTTGATACAGTGAGATTTCAAAACGTTTAAATCCATATGAATAGAGAGACTGTTAACGAAGACAGCAAAGAGCTGCTGTTTTTATGAGTGAGTTCATGTTTAAGTTCTTACTCAGCACTGTCAACACTTTGTTTTCAACAGTTTTATAGGCCATAAAATGCACGTTCTCCCTACTTCCACTCAGCGCTACAACCAGCACTGCAGCTGTAATGAATGAGTAGGAAAGTGTCTCTATAGGCTTGTGTTGTTATTAGTATTATTAGTGGCTTGGGTCTTTTTTTAGTATTAAGGAAGATTTCACTTTTTCTGTTCAGGGTGCCAACAGGGTGTCAACAGGGTGTCAACAGGGTGCCAACAGGGTGCCAACAGGGTGTCAACAGGGTGTCAACAGGGTGCCAACAGGGTGTCAACAGGGTGCCAACATGGTGTCAACAGGGTGCCAACAGGGTGTCAACAGGGTGCCAACAGGGTGCCAACAGGGTGTCAACAGGGTGCCAACAGGGTGTCAACAGGGTGCCAACAGGGTGCCAACAGGGTGTCAACAGGGTGTCAACAGGGTGCCAACAGGGTGTCAACAGGGTGCCAACAGGGTGCCATTTGGGACAAAGATAATTTTTTGTTTTGTCCATTTGAAGGCTTGTGTGTAAAAACAGAGTTATTGAAGCTGGTTGCCCCATGAATGACTTGTCTGTATTAGGGCTAGGCCCCTTTTTTCCCACTTCCTGCCTGAATGACATGCCCAGAATAAACTGCCTCTAGCTCAGGCCCTGAAGCCAGGATATGCATATAATTAGTACCATTGGAAACCAAACACTTTGAAGTTCGTAGAAATGTTAAAATAATGTAGGAGAATATAACACAATAGATATGGTAGGAGGAAACATTTTTTTTTTTTATTGAGAGACCATCCCCGTCTTAGAAATGAACGAGAAAGGTCATAATGAAAATTAGCTCCCTCCCATGGCTTCCACAGGGCGTCAGCAGTCTATGTTCAAGGTTTCAGGTTTGTAACTTCAAAAACAAATAAGAAATAACAGTTTTAGTAGAAGGACACAGTCTTGGAAATTCGTGTTTGCGCCCGCCATGAAGACATTACACACCTGATAAAATCGGTTTCCTATTGAATATACTTCTTTCAGAAAGAAATATTATAAGTTGATTACATTTTAGCCTATCTGAGGATTAAATAGAAACATATTTTGAATTGTTAAAAGAAAGTTTAGGGGTACATTTGTGGATTCCTTTCTCTGCAAGTTGAACCTGTGGATTACTCAAATTGATGGCGCCAACTAAACAGACTTTTTGGGATGTAAAGAAGGATTTTATCTAACAAAACAACACTACATGTTATAGCTGGGACCCTTGGGATGACAAATCAGAGGAAGATTTTCAAAAAGTAATTGAATATTTAATCGTTATATAGGAATGTATGAAACCTGTGCCAGTGATTTTTTTGGGGGATGTGAGGCGCCGTCCTAAAAACAATCAAATGGCATGTTTTAGCTGTAATAGCTACTGTAAATCGGACAGTTAGATTAACAAGAATTTAAGCTTTCAGCCGATATAAGACACTCATTAAGGGGTTTTATTTGCATGGAAAACATGTGTTTACATTGATAAAGCAAGTGAAATTGTAAACATTCCACTCACAAAAGTTCCAAATGAATAGAGACATTTCTACTGTCATATTATGTCTATATACAGTACAGTGTTGTAATGATGTGCAAATAGTTCAAAAGTACAAAAGGGAAAATAAATAAACATAAATATGGATTGTATTTACAATGGTGTTTGTTCTTCACTGGTTGCCCTTTTCTTGTGGCAACAGGTCACAAATCTTGCTGCTGTGATGGCACACTGTGGTTTTTCACCTGATACTGTAGGTATGGGAGTTTATCAAATTTGGATTTGTTTTCAAATTCTTTGTGGGTCTGTGTAATCTGAGGGAAATATGTGTCTCTAATATGGTACATTGGGCAGGAGGTTAGGAAGTACAGCTCAGTTTCCACCTCATTTTGTGGGCAGTGAGCACAAAGCCTGTCTTCTCTTCAGAGCCAGGTCTGCCTACAGTGGCCTTTCTCAATAGCAAGGCTATGCTCACTGAGTCTGTACATAGTCAAAGCTTTCCTTAAGTTTGGGTCAGTCACAGTGGTCAGGTATTCTGCCACTGTGTTCTCTCTGTTTAGGGCCAAATAGCATTCTAGTTTGCGCTGTTTTT
>NC_143033.1:11170000-11185000 GCF_057628025.1 Oncorhynchus mykiss | reverse complement strand
CGTCAAATCTTGGGTGAGATCCTCCTTCCCTCAGCCAGGGCATTGAAAATGGGTTGTGGATGGATATTCCTGCATGACAATGACCCAAAACACACGGCCAAGGCAACAAAGGAGTGGCTCAAGAAGAAGCACATTAAGGTCCTGGAGTGACCTAGCCAGTCTCCAGACCTTAATCCCATAGAAAACCTGTGGAGGGAGCTGAAGGTTTGCCAAACGTCAGTTGCCAAACGTCAGCCTCGAAACCTGAATGACTTGGAGAAGATCTGCAAAGAGGAGTGGGACAAAATCCCTCCTGAGATGTGTACAAACCTGGTAGCCAACTACAAGAAACGTCTGACCTCTGATTGCCAACAAAGGTTTTTGCCACCAAGTACTAAGTCATGTTTTGCAGAGGGATCAAATACTTATTTCCCTCATTAAAAATGCAAATCAATTATTACATTTTTGACATGCTTTTTTCTGGATTTTGTTGTTATTATTCTGTCTCTCACTGTTCAAATAAACCTACCATTAAAATTATAGACTGATCATTTCTTTGTCAGTGGGCAAACGTACAAAATCAGCAGGGGATCAAGTACTTTTTTCCCTCACTGTATCACCAAGTACAAGTTTAAGTTTGTGTAACTGCAGTTGGTGAATTAAGGTGATTCTGATTCTGCATGCCAAACCATAGCCCTGGCTTCTCCACAGTGGGAATGATGACAATGATTGCTTTAGGAGGACGGCTGTGTGCCTAGGGGGTTGGACAGAGAGCTAGGGGGTTGGACAGAGAGCTAGGGGGTTGGACAGAGAGCTAGGGGGTTGGACAGAGGGCTAGGGGGTTGGACAGAGGGCTAGGGGGTTGGACAGAGGGCTAGGGGGTTGGACAGAGGGCTAGGGGGTTGGACAGAGAGCTAGGGGGTTGGACAGAGGGCTAGGGGGTTGGACAGAGAGCTAGGGGAGTTGGACAGAGGGCTAGGACGTGAGAGAGGGCTAGGTGGTTGGACAGAGGGCTGGGGGTGACAGGCCAGGGGGTTGGACAGAGGGATAGGAGAGTGGACAAAGGGCTAGGGGGTTTGGACAGAGGGCTAGGTAGGGAGTTGGACAGGGTGTTAGTGGGTTGGACAGAGGGCTAGGGAGTTGGACGAGGTCTGGGATGGAGACCTGGCTAGCTCTATATTCATCTAAGTACTGAAGGAGCAAAGACACAGCTGTGCTCCTCAGAACTTTTGATGGTAACACACTGCTAACCTGAGTACCCCTAACTAAATCACACACACACAGCCACCGCTTTGGTTGAATGCTCATCAGCTTTGCTCACTTTGGCAAGGCAGCCAAGGGGCACCACATCATCTTCCTGTGGGGAGAGTGTGTGTGTGTGGCTGCATGTGTGTCTGGGAGCACACATGTGTATGTGTGTGTGTGTGTGTGTTTATGAGGGGGAGGGCTAATTCTTGGATGAGAAACACAGGAACCTGTGCACCTCTGTCTGAGGAAAAGATGACAAATATCTGAGTGTCTGTATTCATATACAGACAGTCCCCAGAGAGAGGGCAAACAGACAGATAAAAGAGATGGAGGGAGGAAGTTAATAGAGAGTGAAGGGAGGCAGAGAGGGAGCTACTTACTGGTCTCTGGATGCCTCAGAAAGAACGCAAACAGACAGAGAAGGAGAGACAGAGAGATGGAGAGACTATCAGAGAGAGGAGACAGAGATGGAGAGATGTTCAGAGAGAGAAATAACAATAGAGAACTGTGAAAGGAAGAGAGCTGGTGATAGAGCTGGTGATGAGGCTGGGAGTAGAGCTGGGGATAGAGCTGGTGATAAGGCTGGGAGTGAGGGCTGGGGGTAGAGTTGGTGGTGAGGCTGGGGGATGAGCTGGTAATAAAGCTGGTGATGAGCTGGGAGTGAGCTGGTGACAGAGCTGGTGATGTGGTGGTGATGAGCTGGGAGTGAGCTGGTGACAGAGCTGGTAATGAAGCTGGTGATGAGCTGGGAGTAGAGCTGGTGACAGAGCTGGTAATAAAGCTGGTGATAGAGCTGGGGATAGAGCTGGTGGTAGAGCTGGAGATGAGCTGGTGATAGAGCTGGTAATAAAGCTGGAGGATAGAGCTGGGAGTGAGCTGGTGATGAGGCTGGTAATAAAGCTGGAGATGAAGCTGGGAGTAGAGCTGGTGGTAGAGCTGGTGATAAAGAAGCTGGTGGTAGAGCTGGGAGTAGAGCTGGGGATAGAGCTGGTGGCAGAGCTGGTGATAGAGCTGGTGGTAGAGCTGGGAGTAGAGCTGGGGAGTAGAGCTTGGAGTAGGGCTGGGAGTGGAGCTGGTGATAGAGCTGGTGGTAGAGCTGGTGGTAGAGCTGGTGGTAGAACTGGGGAGGATGAGCTGGTGATAGAGGCTGGGAGTGAGGCTGGTGGTAGAGCTGGTGATAGAGCTGGTGATAGAGCTGGGAGTAGAGCTGGTGGTAGAGCTGGTGATAGAGCTGGTGATAGAGCTGGTGATAGAGCTGGTGATAGAGCTTGGAGTAGAGCTGGTGATAGAGCTGGTGATGAGGGCTAGAGAGGTGATAGAGCTGGGAGTAGAGCTGGTGATAGAGCTGGTGATAGAGCTGGGAATAGAACTGGGAGTAGAGCTGGTGATAGAGCTGGTGATAGAGCTGGTGATAGAGCTGGTGATAGAGCTGGGAATGAGACTGGTGATAGAGCTGGTGTTAGAGCTGGTGATAGAGCTAGGAGTTGAGCTGATGATAGAGCTCTTGATAGAGTTGGGAGTAGAGCTGTAAGTAGAGCTGGGGAGTAGAGCTGGGAGTAGAGCTGGGGATTGAGCTGGGAGTAGAGCTGGGGATGGGGCAGGTGATAGAGCTCAGGGGTCAGAGCTGGCGGTCAGGCTGGGGATGGGCTGGGGTGGGGTGGGCAGGTGGTAGAGCTGGGAGTCAAGACTGGGGATGGAGCTGAGGATAGAGCTGAGGATAGAGCTGGGGAGATGCATGGGGATAGAGCTGAGGATAGTGCTGGTGGTAGAGCTGGAGTCACTGGGGATAGTGCTGGAAGTAAAGCTCAATAGCAGGCTGGTTAGAATATATAATCTTTCCTCACAGAGAACCAGACAATTGTGAGAATCCATAGAATGATGTCTGTACTGTGGAACTCGATTGATTATATTTGATTTCTACAGGCTGCAGATCTCTGATTCATCCCTGAGGAGGAGGAGCTAAGTAGGAGCAGCATGGGCGGCAGGTGTCATAGCTCTCTAGCATATTACCCAGGAGAGAGAGAGCAAATGCTAATGAAGCCTCTTCAATTTAATTTAATTTAATTGAGAGAAAGAAAGAGGTCAGAGAGCCAGAGTGAGAGAGAGAGACAGAGGGAAAGAGGCCTTGCTAGGGGCCCGACTTGGCCTCTGTGTGACCTCTCTCAAAGAGCATGTTTGCCTTTTTTTCTGCTCTGAAAGGTAAAAGAGAGAGTGGGAGATTTGTAACCTGTTGCCACAAGAAAGGGGCAACCAGTGAAGAACCCATATTTATGTTTATTTATTTTCCCTTTTGTACTTTAACTATTTGCACATCATTATAACACTGTATATAGACATAATATGACATTTTACATGTCTTTATTCATTTGGAACTTCTGTGAGTGTAATGTTTAAACTGTTCATTTTCTATTGTTTATTTCACTTTTGGTTATTATCTATATCACTTGCTTTGGCAACGTAAACATATATTTCCCATGCCAATAAGGCCTTAAATTGAATTTGAATTGAATTGAGAGATGAGGGAGCCTGAGAGGAGAGAGATGGAGATTGAGAGTGGTAGAACAAGAATGGGAGAACAGGGAGGGAGGGAGGTGGGAGAGAGGGAGAGGTGGAGAGAGGGAGATGGTGAGATGGAGAGGGGAGAGAGGGAGATGGAGAGGGAGATGGAGAGAGGGAGAAATGGAGAGGGAAAGGTGAGATGGAGAGAGGGAGGGGGAAGGGAGAGATGGAGGGGAAAGGAGCGGTGGTGGAAGAGGGAGAGGGAGAGGGAGAGGGGAGAGGGAGAGGGAGAGGGAGAGATGGAGAGAGGGAGAGGGAGAGGGAGAGGGAGAGATGGAGAGAGGGAGAGAGGGAGAGGGGAGGGAGAGATGGAGAGAGGGAGAGGGAGCGGTAGATGAGAGAGGGAGTGGTGAGATGGAGAGAGGGAGAGGAAGAGGGAGAGGGAGAGGGAGCGGTAGATGGAGAGAGGGAGAGGGAGGGAAGAGGGAGAGGGAGAGGGAGAGATGGAGAGAGGGAGCGGTAGATGGAGAGAGGGAGAGGGAGAGGGAGGGATGAGGAGGTGAGAGGGAGCGGTAGATGGAGATAGGGAAAGGGAGAGGAAGAGGAAGAGGAAGAGGAAGAGGGAGAGGGTGAGGGAGAGATGGAGAGAGGGAGCGGTGAGATGGAGAGAGGGAGAGGGAGAGGGAGAGGGAGAGGGAGAGGAGAGAGGGAGCGGTGAGATGGAGAGAGGGAGAGGAAGAGGGAGAGGGAGAGGGAGAGAGGGAGCAGTGAGATGGAGAGGGAGAGGGAGAGAGGGAGCAGTGAGATGGAGAGAGGGAAGGGGAGAGGGAGAGGGAGAGGGAGAGATGGAGAGAGGGAGCGGTGAGACGGAGAGAGGGAGCGGTGAGATGGAGAGGGAGAGGGAGAGGAAGAGGCAGAGGGAGAGGGAGAGGGAGAGGAATAGATGGAGAGATGGAGAGAGGGAGTGTTGAGATGGAGAGAGGGAGAGGGAGAGGACCAGGGAGAGGGAGAGGGAGAGATGGAGAGAGGGAGAGATGGAGAGATGGAGAGGGAGCGGTGGATGGAGAGAGGGAGAGGGAGAGGAAGAGGGAGAGGGAGAGGGAGAGCGAGAGCGAGAGGGAGAGAGGTAGATGGAGAGAGGGAGCGGTGAGATGGAGAGGGAGATATGGAGAGAGGGAGCGGTGAGATGGAGAGAGGGAGAGGGTGAGGGAGAGATGCAGAGAGGGAGAGGGAGAGGAAGAGGGAGAGGGAGGGGGTGGAAGAGGGAGCGGTGAGATGGAGAGAGGGAGAAGGAGAGGGAGAGGGAGAGAGGGAGGTGGGGAGGGAGAGGGAGGGAGCAGTGAGATGGAGAGAGGGAGAGGGAGAGGGAGAGATGGAGAGAGGGAGTGGTGAGATGGAGAGAGGGAGAGGAAGGGGGAGAGGGAGAGGGAGAGAGGGAGCAGTGAGATGGAGAGAGGGGAGAGGGAGCGGTGAGATGGAGAGAGGGAGAGGGGAGGGGGAAGGGAGGTATATGGAGGAAGAGGGAGCGGTGAGATGGAGAGGGAGGGGAGAGGGAGAGGGAGATGGAGAGAGGGAGATGAGAGAGTGAGCGGTGAGATGGAGAGAGGGAGAGGGAGAGGTAAATGGAGAGAGGGAAAATGGAGGAAGGGAGCGGTAAATGGAGAGAGGGAGAGGGAGAGGGAGAGGGAGAGGGAGAAAGAGGAGCAGTGAGATGGAGAGATGGAGAGAGGGAGAGGAAGAGGGAGAGGGAGAGGGAGAGGGGGAGCAGTGAATGGAGATGGAGAGAGGGAGAGGGAGAGGAAGAGGCAGAGGGAGAGGTAGAGAGGGAGAGGAAGAGGGAGAGGGAGAGAGAGAGAGGGAGAGATGGAGAGAGGGAGATGAGAGAGGGAGCGGTGAGATGGAGAGAGGGAGAGGGAGAGATGGAGAGAGGGAGATGGAGAGAGGGAGCGGTGAGATGGAGGAGAGGGAGGTGGAGGGAGGTGGGAGAGAGGGAGCAGTGAGATGGAGAGAGGGAGAGGGAGAGGAAGAGGCAGAGGGAGAGGGAGAGGGAGAGGGAGAGGGAGAGAGGGAGAGGGAGAGGAAGAGGCAGAGGGAGAAGGAGAGGGAGGGAGTGGGAAGAGGGAGAGGGAGAGGGAGAGGAAGAGGGAGAGGGAGAGGGAGAGGGAGAGGGAGAGGGAGAGTGAGAGGGAGGAATGGAGAGAGGGAGATGGAGAGAGGGAGCGGTGAGATGGAGAGTGGGAGATGGAGAGAGGGAGATGGAGAGAGGGAGCGGTGAGATGGAGAGAGGGAGAGGAAGAGGCAGAGGGAGAAGGGGGGAGGAGGGAGAGAGGGAGAGGGAGAGGGAGAGGAAGAGGGAGAGGGAGAGCGAGGGAGAGAGGGAGATGGAGAGAGGGAGCGGTGAGATGGAAGAGGAGAGAGGGAGGGAAGAGGGAGAGGAAGAGGAAGAGGGAGAGCGAGAGGGAGAGAGGGAGATGGAGAGAGGGAGCGGTGAGATGGAGAGGGAGAGGAAGAGGGAGAGGAAGAGGAAGAGGAAGAGGGAGAGGGTGAGGGAGAGATGGAGAGAGGGAGCGGTGAGATGGAGAGAGGGAGAGGGAGAGGGAGAGGGAGAGGGAGAGAGGGAGCGGTGAGATGGAGAGAGGGAGAGGAAGAGGAGAGGGAGAGGGAGGAAGAGGGAGCAGTGAGATGGAGAGGGAGAGGGAGGGAGCAGTGAGATGGAGAGAGGGAGAGGGAGAGGGAGAGGGAGAGGGAGGGATGAGGAAGGGAGCGGTGAGACGGAGAGGGAGTGGTGAGATAGGAGAGAGGGAGAGGGAGAGGAAGAGGCAGAGGGAGAGGGAGAGGGAGAGGGAGAGGAATAGATGGAGAGATGGAGAGAGGGAGTGTTGAGATGGAGAGAGGGAGAGGGAGAGGAACAGGGAGAGGGAGAGGGAGAGGGAGAGATGGAGAGAGGGAGGGAGTGGGAGGGAATGGAGGAGAGGGAGCGGTGAGATGGAGAGAGGGGAGAGGGAGAGGGAGAGGAAGAGGGAGAGGGAGAGGGAGAGCGAGAGCGAGGGAGAGAGGTAGATGGAGAGAGGGAGCGGTGAGATGGAGAGGGAGATATGGAGAGAGGGAGCGGTGAGATGGAGAGAGGGAGAGGGTGAGGGAGAGATGCAGAGAGGGGAGAGGGAGAGGGAAGAGGGGAGAGGAGAGATGGAGAGAGGGAGCGGTGAGATGGAGAGAGGGAGAAGGAGAGGGAGAGGGAGAGAGGGAGATGGAGAGGGAGAGAGGGAGCAGTGAGATGGAGAGAGGGAGAGGGAGAGGGAGAGATGGAGAGAGGGAGTGGTGAGATGGAGAGAGGGAGAGGAAGGGGGAGAGGGAGAGGGAGAGAGGGAGCAGTGAGATGGAGAGAGGGAGAGGGAGCGGTGAGATGGAGAGAGGGGAGAGGGAGAGGGAGAGGGAGATATGGAGAAGAGGAGCGGTGAGATGGAGAGGGAGGGGAGAGGGAGAGGGAGATGGAGAGAGGGAGATTGGAGAGAGTGAGCGGTGAGATAAGGAGGGGAGAGGGAGAGGTAAATGGAGAGAGGAGATGGAGAGAGGGAGCGGTGAAATGGAGAGAGGGAGAGGGAGAGGGAGAGGGAGAGGGAGAGGGAGAGGGAGAGGGAGAGGGAGAGAGGGAGCAGTGAGATGGAGAGATGGAGAGAGGGAGAGGAAGAGGGAGAGGGAGAGGGAGAGGGGGAGCAGTGAGGAATGGAGATGGAGGAGAGGGAGAGGGAGAGGAAGAGGCAGAGGGAGAAGGAGAGGGAGAGGTGGAGAGAGGGAGAGGAAGAGGGAGAGGGAGAGGGAGGAGAGGGAGAGGGAGGAGGTGGAAGAGGGGAGTGGAGGAAGAGGAGGGAGTGAGAGAGGGAGCAGTGGGGTGGAAGAGGGAGAGGGAGAGGAAGAGGCAGAGGGAGAGGGAGAGGGAGAGAGGGAGAGGGAGAGGAAGAGGCAGAGGGAGGGAGGAAGGGGGGAGGGATGAGGAGAGAGGGAGAGGGAGAGGAAGAGGGAGAGGGAGAGGGAGAGGGAGAGTGAGAGGGGGGAAGATGGAGAGAGGGAGATGAGAGGGAGCGGTGAGATGGAGAGTGGGAGATGGAGAGAGGGAGATGGAGAGAGGGAGCGGTGAGATGGAGAGAGGGAGAGGAAGAGGCAGAGGGAGGGGAGGGAGGGGAGGGAAGGGGAAGGAAGGGAGAGGGAGAGGAAGGGAGAGAGGGAGATGGAGGAAGGGAGGGACGGTGGGAGTGAGAGAGGGAGAGAGGGGAGGGAAGAGGGAGAGGAAGAGGGTAGAGGGAGAGCGAGAGGGAGAGAGGGAGATGGAGAGAGGGAGCGGTGAGATGGAGAAGGAGATATGGAGAGAGGGAGCGGTGAGATGGAGAGAGGGAGAGGAAGAGGGAGAGGAAGAGGAAGAGGAAGAGGAAGAGGAGAGAGGAGAGCGAGAGGGAGAGAGGGTGATGGAGAGAGGGAGCGTGAGATGGAGAGAGGGAGAGGGAGAGGGAGAGGAAGAGGGAGAGGGAGAGCGAGAGGGAGAGAGGGAGATGGAGAGAGAGGGAGCGGTGAGATGGAGAGGGAGATATGGAGAGAGGGAGCGGTGAGATGGAGAGAGGGAGAGGAAGAAGGAGAGGGAGAGGAAGAGGAGGAAGAGGAAAGAGGGAGAGGGAGAGGGAGAGAGGGAGCGTTGAGATGGAGAGAGGGAGAGGAAGAGGAAGAGGAAGAGGAAGAGGAAGAGGGAGAGGGAGATTGAGAGAGGGAGAGGAGAGGGGAGAGAGGGAGAGGGAGAGGGAGAGGGGGAGCGGTGAGATGGAGAGAGGGAGAGGGAGAGGGAGAGGGAGAGGGTGAGAGAGGGTAGCAGAGAAGAAGAGAGAGGTAGGAGAGATGGAGAGAGAGGTAGCAGAGAAGGAGAGGTAGGATAGAAGGAGAGAGGGATGGGTGAGAAGGAGAGAGGGAGAGAAAGGAGAGAGAGGAGGAGAGAAGGAGAGAGTGGTATGAGAGAAGGAGAGAGAGTAGGAGAGAAGGAGAGAGAGGTAGGAGAGAAGAGAGAGAGAGGTAGCAGAGAAGAGGAGAGAGAGGTAGCAGAGAAGGAGAGAGAGGTAGAAGTGAAGGACAGAGAGGTAGGAGAGAAGGAGAGAGGGGTAGGGGAGAAGAAGAGAGAGGTAGCAGAAAAGCAGAGAGAGGTAGGAGGAGAGGAGACGAGAGCGAGGTAGGAGAGAAGGAGAGAGAGAGGTAGGAGAGGAGAGCGAGGTAGGAGAAAGAGGGTAGGAGAGATGGAGATGGGTAGCAGAGAAGGAGAGAGTTACTACAGTATATAGACATAATATGACATTTGTAATGTCTTTATTCTTTAGGAACTTCTGTGAGTGTAATGTTTACTGTTGACTTTTTATTGTTTATTTGACTTTTGTATATTATCTATTTCACTTGCTTTGGCAACGTTAACATATGTTTCCCATGCCAATAAAGGCCCTTGAATTGAATTGAATTGTATTGAGAGAGTTAGGAGAGAAGGTTCACAGTTCGTCTAGTGTGTTTTTCACCTTATCCCTCACATAAATTTACGACTGTCATTCATCAACAGGAAGCAGACAGGGCGGAAGGAGTGATAACACACAAACACACACACACAAACCACACGCCTGCACACATACACACACAACAAACATTAAGCAGACAAGCAATGCCAAACCAAGAACATACTGTAGGTAGCCACATACTCTATAGCTCCGATATAACCATTAAATTGTAGTAATAATCAACAGCAAGCTGCTTTAATCTGTGATAATATAAGAACATGTTTCATATCATGCATGCTGGAGAGTGTGGTCAGGGCATGTGTGCTGCTGATTCCTGCGGTAGATAGAGGAAGGCCCTGTCAATGCCTGTATCTCTGCCCCATCAGGAGCCTGGCTGTATGATGTAGGGCTGGGACGCTGATGAATGCCAAGAGCTGCTTTACCTCACACAGAATGCCTGTATCTCTGCCCCATCAGGAGCCTGGCTGTATGATGTAGGGCTGGGACACTGATGAATGCCAAGAGCTGCTTTACCTCACACAGAATGCCTGTATCTCTGCCCCATCAGGAGCCTGGCTGTATGATGTAGGGCTGGGACGCTGATGAATGCCAAGAGCTGCTTTACCTCACACAGAATGCCTGTATCTCTGCCCATCAGGAGCCTGGCTGTATGATGTAGGGCTGGGACGCAGATGAATGCCAAGAGCTGCTTTACCTCACACAGAATGCCTGTATCTCTGCCCATCAGGAGCCTGGCTGTATGATGTAGGGCTGGGACACTGATGAATGCCAAGAGCTGCTTTACCTCACACAGAATGCCTGTATCTCTGCCCCATCAGGAGCCTGGCTGTATGATGTAGGGCTGGGACACTGATGAATGCCAAGAGCTGCTTTACCTCACACAGAATGCCTGTATCTCTGCCCCATCAGGAGCCTGGCTGTATGATGTAGGGCTGGGACACTGATGAATGCCAAGAGCTGCTTTACCTCACAATGTACATATTGCCAAAGCGTACTGTGGAGATTAAGTAATACATTTACAATATTAACAAATTAAAATAATAATAATCGATATTGTCAATGGTAACAACAGTAAAAACAATAATCAAGGGTCAAAATAAATGTACATTGAACAAATAAAAAAACAGCAGAACGTCAACTCACCCATACAGTCAACCACCATTTTGTATTCAGAAAGAAATAAAGCTGAAATAAATCATTCTCTCTACTATTATTCTGACATTTCACATTCTTAAAATAAATTGGTGATCCTAACTGACCTAAGACAGGGATTTTTTTACTAGAATTAAATGTCAGGAATTGTGAAAAATGGAGTTTAAATGATTTTGGCATATGTTTTACCCCCTACACCACTTTCAATAACTTTGTAGAAGAGTCCTATAGGCCAAACAGAATCAAATGCTTTTTGAAGTTGATAAAGCAAGCATACATTTTGGTACATCTCTCTCTCTCTCTCTCTCGATTTCAAATTCAATTCAAAGGGCTTTATTGGCATGGGAACATATGTCTACATTTCCAAAGCACATTAAATAGATAATAAACAAAAGTGAAATACACACAATATATATATATCTTTACAGTAAACATCACACTCACAGAAGTTGTGAATGTCAGATTATGTCTATATACAGTACAGTGTTGCAACGATGTGCAAACAGTTAAAGTAACTAAAGGGAAAATAAATAAACATAAATATGGGTTGTATTTACAATGGTGTTTGTTCTACACTGGTTGCCCTTTTCTTGTGGCAACAGGTCACAAATCTTGCTGCTGTGATGGCACACTGTGTTATTTCACCCAGTAGATATGGGAGTTGATCAAAATTGGGTTTGCTTTCGAATTATTTTGGATCTGTGTAATCTGAGGGAAATATGTATCTCTAATATGGTCATACATTTGGCAGGAGGTTAGGAAGTGCAGATCAGTTTCCACCTCATTTTGTGGTCAGTGTGCACATAGCCTGTCTTCTCTTGAGAGTCAATTCTGCTTACGACGGCCTTTCTCAATAGCAAGGCTATGCTCACTGAGTCTGGACATAATCACAGGGGTCAGGTATTCTTCTCTTTGTTTAGGGCCAAATAGCGTTATAGTTTGCTCCGTTTTTTTGTTAATTCTTTCCAATGTAATTACCTTTTTGTTTTCTCATGACTTGGTTGGGTCTAATTGTTTTGCTGTCCTGGGACTTTGTCGGGACTCTCTCTCCCTGACCTTCACAGCACAGCTGTACAGTACTGTAAAGGGCGAACCACATTCATATGTTAATGCTTTCCCTTATGGTCTTGACTCACGCATCACGCAGTGATGTGTGATTCTAAGGCACAACAGACTTCCAAGGCTCCTTCTACTGCTTTGTTTTTGTTCAGCTTGACGTTAACGGAATAAACAGTCTGATTCAGGCGATTAGTAATTGGTTTTGAATACAAAATGGTGGTTGACTGTATAGGTGAGTTGACGTTCACATGTTCTGCTTTGGTGGAGTGGAAGCATCAGTGTGTGTGTGTGTGTGTGTGTGTGTGTGTGTGTGTGTGTGTGTGTGTGTGTGTGTACCGGTACTCTACACGATCCAGATGAAATCCTAATGGGAGTCAGCACAATTAGATCCCTGTCTGAACCACTGAAAGTCACTCACCTCCCTCCGTCGGGGCCTTTGTTTCTCAACTATATGGTGGGGGGGGGGGGGATGTCAGGGGAGGGGGTCATTTCAACTGGGAGTATTTGGTTATGAAGCTGTGGCTGAAGCTCGGGAATGTGTGTGTGTGGCTGAGCACATGCATGTATGCATGTGTGTCTGTGCATGTGTGTGTGTCTGTGCGTGTGTGTATGTGTGTGTGTGTGTGTGTGTGTGTGTGCCTGCGCTCGCGTGTATGTGTGTGTGTGTGTGTGTGTGACCCAGGGTTGAACCTGAGCCTATTTGAAGGGTAATGATAACACAATCAAAGGCCTTCTCTCTCTGAGCCGGGACACAGAGGAAGCTACATGCGGTGTAATTTCACTAATTGACTCTTGAACGGTTTGCTTTATTTTGGGGGCTGATTTTCCCAGAGAGGCTTGTCTACCCCCCAAACCCTCCTTAAGATCCATCACAAGACTGGTCTGTCTGGTGTGTATTACAGTATTACAGTACAGGAGTCTGGTGTGTATTACAGTATTACAGTATAGGAGTCTGGTGTGTATTACAGTATTACAGTATAGGAGTCTGGTGTGTATTACAGTATTACAGTACAGGAGTCTGGTGTGTATTACAGTATATGAGTCTGGTGTGTATTACAGTATAGGAGTCTGGTGTGTATTACAGTATAGGAGTCTGGTGTGTATTACAGTATTTCAGTACAGGAGTCTGGTGTGTATTACAGTATTTCAGTACAGGAGTCTGGTGTGTGTTACAGTATTACAGTACAGGAGTCTGGTGTGTGTTGGCCTGGGCATATAAGCCAAGCCAATAGCTCTGCAACATAAAGCTGTGTATGTTTGCTTGGCTGTAAGGTATGTTTGTCTTAACATCTTTCTATTTACCTTGGCTTTGAGGTGGTGTAAAAGTAAACTAGAATTTAATTAGTACTTACTGGTATACACTACAGAAACTGTAAATCGTGTACCTACAGTAGGCACACACCCTGTATTTATAACATCTAATGTACACATGTGAACTTGTTCTAAACTGGCCTACCTGGTGAAAAATAAAACACATTACAGTACAGGAGTCTGGTGTGTATTACAGTACAGGAGTCTGGTGTGTATTACAGTACAGGAGTCTGGTGTGTATTACAGTGTATTACAGTATAGGAGTCTGGTGTGTATTACAGTATTACAGTGTATTACAGTACAGGAGTCTGGTGTGTATTACAGTATAGGAGTCTGGTGTGTATTACAGTGTATTACAGTATAGGAGTCTGGTGTGTATTACAGTATTACAGTGTATTACAGTACAGGAGTCTGGTGTGTATTACAGTATAGGAGTCTGGTGTGTATTACAGTACAGGAGTCTGGTGTGTATTACAGTATTACAGTACAGGAGTCTGGTGTGTATTACAGTACAGGAGTCTGGTGTGTATTACAGTATTACAGTACAGGAGTCTGGTGTGTATTACAGTATAGGAGTCTGGTGTGTATTACAGTGTATTGCAGTATAGGAGTCTGGTGTGTATTACAGTATTACAGTGTATTACAGTACAGGAGTCTGGTGTGTATTACAGTATAGGAGTCTGGTGTGTATTACAGTGTATTACAGTATAGGAGTCTGGTGTGTATTACAGTATTACAGTGTATTACAGTACAGGAGTCTGGTGTGTATTACAGTATAGGAGTCTGGTGTGTATTACAGTACAGGAGTCTGGTGTGTATTACAGTATTACAGTACAGGAGTCTGGTGTGTATTACAGTATAGGAGTCTGGTGTGTATTACAGTACAGGAGTCTGGTGTGTATTACAGTACAGGAGTCTGGTGTGTATTACAGTATTACAGTACAGGAGTCTGGTGTGTATTACAGTACCAGAGTCTGGTGTGTATTACATTACAGGAGTCTGGTGTGTATTACAGTACAGGAGTCTGGTGTGTATTACAGTATTACAGTACAGGAGTCTGGTGTGTATTACAGTACAGGAGTCTGGTGTGTATTGCAGTATTACAGTATAGGAGTCTGGTGTGTATTACCAGTATTAGAGTACAGGAGTCTGGTGTGTATTACAGTACAGGAGTCTGGTGTGTATTACAGTATTACAGTACAGGAGTCTGGTGTGTATTACAGTATAGGAGTCTGGTGTGTATTACAGTACAGGAGTCTGGTGTGTATTACAGTACAGGAGTCTGGTGTGTATTACAGTATTACAGTACAGGAGTCTGGTGTGTATTACAGTATAGGAGTCTGGTGTGTATTACAGTACAGGAGTCTGGTGTGTATTACAGTACAGGAGTCTGGTGTGTATTACAGTATAGGAGTCTGGTGTGTATTACAGTACAGGTGTCTGGTGTGTATGACAGTACAGGAGTCTGGTGTGTATAACAGTATAGGAGTCTGGTGTGTATTACAGTACAGGAGTCTGGTGTGTATTACAGTACAGGAGTCTGGTGTGTATTACAGTACAGGACTCTGGTGTGTATTACAGTACAGGAGTCTGGTGTGTATTACAGTATTACAGTATAGGAGTCTGGTGTGTATTACAGTACAGGAGTCTGGTGTGTATTTAAGTATTACAGTACAGGAGTCTGGTGTGTATTACAGTATTACAGTACAGGAGTCTGGTGTGTATTACAGTACAGGAGTCTGGTGTGTATTACAGTACAGGAGTCTGGTGTGTATTACAGTATTACAGTACAGGAGTCTGGTGTGTATTACAGTACAGGAGTCTGGTGTGTATTACAGTACAGGAGTCTGGTGTGTATTACAGTACAGGAGTCTGGTGTGTATTACAGTATTACAGCACAGGAGTCTGGTGTGTATTATAGTATTACAGTACAGGAGTCTGGTGTGTATTACAGTATTACAGTACAGGAGTCTGGTGTGTATTACAGTATAGGAGTCTGGTGTGTATTACAGTACACTCTAACCACTAGGCTACCTGCCGCCTCCACACTCTAACCACTAGGCTTCCTGCCGCCTCTACACTCTAATCACTAGGCTTCCTGCCGCCTCCACACTCTAACCACTAGGCTACCTGCCGCCTCTACAGTCTAACCACTAGGCTTCCTGCCTCCTCTACACTCTAATCACTATGCTTCCTGCCGCCTCCACACTCTAAC
>NC_143033.1:10915000-10920000 GCF_057628025.1 Oncorhynchus mykiss | reverse complement strand
GTGGCATTCACGAGTCCTCTCCTGTTGCATCATCTGTGAGACCCAGGTCCAGTAAGATACCGACCTAGAGAAGAAGTAGGAGGCCAGACTAGACCAGACCAGACGTGGAGGTTGACTGGGGGCCAGGGGTGGATTCCGGTGCCCTCCTCCTCTCTCTCCTTCTTTTATCCCTCTCTTTCTCCCTGCTCGGGGGAACGGTGGTGAGTTCTTAGCAATAAGCGGCTGTCCTGGCTCATTCTGGGCTATGAGGTTAGGAGGTTGGGAGGTTGGGAGGGAGGGAGGGAGGGAGGGAGGGAGGGAGGGAGGGAGGGAGGGAGGGAGGGAGGGAGGGAGGGAGGGAGGGAGAGAGAGCAAGAGAGAGAGAGGTGCGATCTGGTCTCAAGAAGAGGGTGGGGATGAGAGCTGCTGGACTGACTGCTGACAATCGCTCCGTTTCCATGCAAACTGGGTCTGGCGGTTAGGATATGGGGGAGGATGGTAAAAAGCAGGCAACACCCTTGTGTGAAGCTTTGTTGTGTGACACATATGTAGCCCACCCCATTCCACATCCTAGATTGCATGTTTGAGAGTGACAAATGGGACAGAGTCGGGCTCAGCTGAGGACAAAGGAAAAGTTGGAATCATATTTATACTGTAGACGGATGGACTGTAGGGAGATGTACTGTAGAGAGATGGATTGTGGCATTATAGACTGTAGGGAGATGGACTGTAGGGTTATATACTGTAGGGAGATAGACTGTAGAGAGAGAGACTGTAGAGTTATATACTGTAGGGTTACATACTGTAGAGAGAGAGACTGTAGAGAGATGGACTGTAGAGAGATGGACTATAGAGAGAGAGACTGTAGAGTTATATGCTGTAGAGAGAGAGACTGTAGAGAGATGGACTGTAGAGAGATGGACTGTAGAGAGAGAGACTGTAGGGTTATATACTGTAGAGAGAGATACTGTAGAAAAATAGACTGTAAAGAGATAGACTGTAGGGTTATATACTGTAGAGAGATAGACTGTAGGGTTATATACTGAAGAGAGATAGACTGTAGGGTTATATACTGTAGAGAGATAGACTGTAGAGAGATAGACTGTAGAGAGATAGACTGTAGCATTATAGACTGTAGAGAAATAGGCTGTAGAGAGATAGGCTGAAGAGAGATAGACTGTAGCGTTATATACTGAAGAGAGATAGACTGTATTATTACATAATGTAGAGAGTTAGACTTTAGAGGGATATACTGTAGCATTATAGACTGTAGAGAGATAGACTGTAGAGTGATAGACTGTAGCATTATAGACTAGAGAGAGAGAGACTGTAGCATTATAGACTAGAGAGATAGACTGTAGCGTTATAGACTAGAGAGATTGACTGTAGCGTTATAGACTAGAGAGAGATAGACTGTAGCGTTATAGACTAGAGAGATTGACTGTAGCGTTATAGACTAGAGAGATAGACTGTACCGTTATATACTGTAGAGAGATAGGCTGTAGAGAGAGAGACTGTAGGGTTATTTACTGTAGAGAGATAGGCTGTAGAGAGATAGACTGTAGGGTTATATACTGTAGAGAGATAGACTGAAGGGTTATATACTGTAGAGAGATAGACTGTAGGGTTATATACTGTAGAGAGATAGACTGTAAAGAGATAGACTGTAGGGTTATATACTGAAGAGAGATAGACTGTAGGGTTATATACTGTAGAGAGATAGACTGTAGGGTTATATACTGTAGAGAGATAGACTGTACCGTTATTTACTGAAGAGAGATAGACTGTAGAAAAATAGACTGTAGAGAGATAGACTGTAGAGAGATAGACTGTAGCGTTATAGACTGTAGAAAAATAGACTGTAGAGAGATAGACTGTAGAGAGATAGACTGTAGCGTTATATACTGAAGAGAGATAGACTGTAGGGTTATATACTGAAGAGAGATAGACTGTAGCATTATAGACTGTAGAGAGATAGACTGTAGAGAGATAGACTGTAGCGTTATATACTGAAGAGAGATAGACTATAGAGAGATAGGCTGAAGAGAGATAGACTGTAGCCTTATAGACTGAAGAGAGATAGACTGTAGCATTATAGACTGTAGAGAAATAGGCTGTAGAGAGATATACTGTAGAGAGATAGACTGTATTATTATATAATGTAGAGAGTTAGACTGTAGAGGGATAGACTGTAGCATTATAGACTGTAGAGAGATAGACTGTAGAGTGATAGACTGTAGAGAGATAGACTAGAGAGAGAGAGACTGTAGCATTATAGACTAGAGAGATAGACTGTAGCATTATAGACTGTAGAGCGATCGACTGTACCATTATAGACTGTAGAGCGATAGACTGTACCATTCTAGACTAGAGAGATAGACTGTAGCATTATAGACTGTAGAGCGATCGACTGTACCATTATAGACTGTAGAGCGATAGACTGTACCATTCTAGACTAGAGAGAGAGACTGTAGCATTATAGACTGTAGAGCGATCGACTGTACCATTATAGACTGTAGAGCGATAGACTGTACCATTATAGACTAGGGAGATAGACTGTAGCATTATAGACTAGAGAGATAGACTGTAGCATTATAGACTAGAGAGATAGACTGTAGCATTATAGACTAGAGAGATAGACTCTAGCATTGTAGACTAGGGAGATAGGCTGTAGCATTATAGACTAGAGAGATAGACTGTAGCGTTATAGACTAGCGAGATAGACTGTAGCATTATAGACTAGAGAGATAGACTGTAGCATTATAGACTGTAGAGCGATAGACTGTACCATTCTAGACTAGAGAGATAGACTGTAGCATTATAGACTAGGGAGATAGACTGTAGCATTATAGACTAGAGAGATAGACTGTAGCATTATAGACTAGAGAGATAGACTCTAGCATTGTAGACTAGGGAGATAGGCTGTAGCATTATAGACTAGAGAGATAGACTGTACTGTAGGATAGAGGACATTATACAACAGGAAGCACTTTTACAGTAGGATAATGGTTATCATGTTTGTTACAGTAAATATGAGTCCATATCGGTATTTGTGTTAGTCCACTATTTCTGTATAATAAGAGCTATTGTTTGTTTGTCCATGGTGCACAGTGTATAACATGTCTGCGTGTGTGTGTGTGTGTGTGTGTGTGTGTGCGTGCGAAAGAGTGTGCATATGTGCGTCTGTGCGTGTGTGCATGTGTGTGTGTGTGCGTGTGTGTGCGTGTGTGTGCGCGTGCGTGCGTGCGTGCGAAAGAGTGTGCATGTGTGCGTGTGGGGTAATTACATCGCAGGACCCGCGGCAGGTCCCTGGTCAATAGCAGTGCACTATGTAGGGAATAGGGTGCCATTTGGGAGACACATTGCACTGCCCGCCGGCAGAGTTCCTCAATCAAACAGGATTTTAGGGTGTGAAGGAGGGACAGGGACACTGCTCTAAGTCAACTGCTGTCGTCTGGCAAGACTGGCCACTAGTTCTGCCATCCTTCCATTAAAAAGACCCCAGACTTTTCTCTGTTTGCTACGGCATTCTCAGTCCACATTCATTTCTGTCATTTTGACTTGATGGCCCCGTCTTGAAAAGCACTCAACTTTAATTATACACGTACATGCACACACACACACACACACACACACACGCACGCACGCACGCACGCACGCACGCACGCACGCACGCACGCACGCACGCACACAACACAACACACACACATACATACACACACACACACACACACACGCACACACACACACACACACACAGCTCAGGTGAGTTGACTCTAGGCGTGGCTGTGCTACAGGCCTGAACCCTGCCAACACACAGAACGTGACTACAAAGTCCCATCACAGCCCAGGCATGTGCCAACATGAGTCAAAATCACACCATGCACGCAAGGGCACACACACACAAACACACACATACAAACACATACACATTTACACACAAACACACACATACACACACACATACACATTTACACACACACACACACACACACACACACACACACACACACACACACACACACACACACACACACACACACACACACACACACACACACACACACACACACACACACACACACACACACACGTTCTCTCTAGGTCTTTCTAGCTCTCTACTTCTCTCCCTCCCTCTTCCACTCACAAAAACAAAGATACAACTCCTAACCCTACACCCTCCGCCCCACACCCTCCGCTCCACACCCTCCGCCCCACACCCTCCGCCCCACACCCTCCGCCCCACACCCTCCGCCCCACACCCTCCGCCCCACACCCTCCGCCCCACACCCTCCGCCCTCGACAATATATTGGGACAATAGACACAATCAACTATCCATTGCCACAGACGGAAATACATTCACAGGCGCGTAGCGTAAAAACCCATATTTACATCTGTAATTACAAGGAGAGAAGCCCGAGCCTCAAGATTGGTATGATCAAATGGAATATAACTACAATGAATCCATGAAACATATGAAGGGGAGGTTTTCATTTTAAATGTACATTACCATGCTAACCCAAGCGTCTTTCTGCTGCGTGTGGAACACTGTTTGGTTGGAGATGAACCCACCAAGTCTCAGACGAGCGATGGGCACATCGTTTTAAAACCATTAGGTTCAGATCAGGGATTCAGAGAGGACACTAATGTCAATTCAAATAAAGTCACTCGGGTGTCAGTGTGTTGTGGTTGGGTCGTTTTAGCACCCTCGGTCTGAGCACTTACCCAAGCCCCCACCCCCTGTCTCAGAGCCTCCACCCTCACCCCTGTCTCACACTCACCCCTGTCTCACACTCACCCCTGTCTCACCCTCAACCCTGTCTCACCCTCAACCCTGTCTCAGAGCCCTTACCTCACCCCTGTCTCACCCTCACCCCTGTCTCACCCTCAACCCTGTCTTCCCCTCACCCCTGTCTCAGAGATCTCACCCATCTCTCCCTCACCCCTGTCTCAGAGATCTCACCCATCTCTCCCTCACCCCTGTCTCAGAGATCTCACCCATCTCTCCCTCACCCCTGTC
>NC_143033.1:10897500-10910000 GCF_057628025.1 Oncorhynchus mykiss | reverse complement strand
ACCATGACTGCTTTATGTTTTGCTTTATTATTTTGATGGCCACTGCCCAGCTAGCACATTTGGTTCCTTGGACGTTGTAGGAATGTACGTTTTTTGTTTCTGGAAATGAAGCCGTAAGTTTCCTGACCAGTAAAACGGAAAGGTTTTTAAACGTTCTGAGACCGGAAGTGAACATTTTGTCTGTTTTGGGAACTTACATTTTTAGGGTGCAGGGAGGTTCTGAGAACCTTTTACTATGGTTGCAGGGAATCTCTGAGAATGTTTTACTATGGTTCCAGGGAGGTTCTGAGAATGTATTACTATGGTTCCAGGGAGGTTCTGAGAACCTTTTACTATGGTTCCAGGGAGGTTCTGAGAACCTTTTGCTATGGTTCCAGGGAGGTTCTGAGAACCTTTTACTATGGTTCCAGGGAGGTTCTGAGAACCTTTTACTATGGTTGCAGGGAGGTTCTGAGAATGTTTTAATATGGTTCCAGGGAGGTTCTGAGAACCTTTTACTATGGTTCCAGGGAGGTTCTGATAATGTTTTAATATGGTTCCAGGGAGGTTCTGAGAATGTTTTACTATGGTTGCAGGCAGGTTCTGAGAATGTTTTAATATGGTTCCAGGGAGGTTCTGAGAATGTTTTAATATGGTTCCAGGGAGGTTCTGAGAACCTTTTACTATGGTTGCAGGGAGGTTCTGAGAATGTTTTAATATGGTTCCAAGGAGGTTCTGAGAACGTTTTACTATGGTTGCAGGCAGGTTCTGAGAACCTTTTACTATGGTTCCAGGGAGGTTCTGAGAACCTTTTACTATGGTTGCAGGCAGGTTCTGAGAACCTTTTACTATGGTTCCAGGGAGGTTCTGAGAACCTTTTACTATGGTTCCAGGGAGGTTCTGAGAACCTTTTACTATGGTTGCAGGCAGGTTCTGAGAATGTTTTAACATGGTTCCAGGGAGGTTCTGAGAATGTTTTACTATGGTTGCAGGCAGGTTCTGAGAACGTTTTAATATGTTTCTGTGAAAGTTTTCCTGGGAGGTTTTATTAACATTCTGAGAAGGGAAATTAAAAGTTATCTTTAGGTAATTAAATAACGTTCTGAGAACATTCTCTAAATGTTGCTAATGTTTTGAACAAAATGTAAAGGTTATTTCAAATCAAATGTTATTTGTCACATGCAGCGAATACAACTGGTGTAGACCTTACCGTGAAATGCTTACTTACAAGCCCTTAAAACTTCTTCAAGATTGGTGGGTCCCCTGCGGGACTGTTGAGCTAATGTAGGCTAATGTGATTAGCATGAGGTTGTAAGTAACAAGAACATTTCCAAGGACATGGACATATTGGCAGAAAGCTTAAACTCTTGTTAATCTAACTGCACTGTCCTATTTACAGTTGCTATTACTTTGAAAGAATACCATGCTATTGTTTGAGGACAGTGCACAGTTTTGAACATGAACATTTATTAATAAACAAATTAGGCACATTTGGGCAATTAGGCACATTAGGCACACTTGATACAAAATTTTGAACAGAAATGCAATGGTTCCTTGGATCAGTCTAAAATGTTGCACATACACTGCTGCCATCCAGTGGACAAAATCTAAATTTCACCTGGGCTGGAATAATACATTATGGCCTTTCTCTTTCAAAGATGATGGTACAAAACAATACAAAAGAACGGTTGGCTTTTTCTTTGTATGATCTTCTACCAGATCTGTTGTGTTATATTCTCCTACATCCCTTTAACATTTCCACAAACTTCAAAGTGTTTCCTTTCAAATGGTACCAAGCATCCTGTCGGGCTGTATCACCGCCTGGTACGGCAACTGCTCCGCCCACAACCGTAAGGCTCTCCAGAGGCTAGTGAGGTCTGCACAACGCATCACCGGGGGCAAACTACCTACCCTCCAGGACACCTACACCACCCGATGTCACAGGAAGGCCATAAAGATCATCAAGGACATCAACCACCCGAGCCACTGCCTGTTCACCCCGCTATCATCCAGAAGGCGAGGTCAGTACAGGTGCATCAAAGCTGGGACCGAGAGACTGAAAAACAGCTTCTATCTCAAGACCATCAGACTGTTAAACAGCCACCACTAACATTGAGTGGCTGCTGCCAACACACTGACTCAACTCCAGCCACTTTAATAATGGGAATTGATGGGAAATGATGTAAAATATATCACTAGCCACTTTAAACAATGCTACCTAATATAATGTTTACATACCCTACATTATTCATCTCATATGTATATGTATATACTGTACTCTATATCATCTACTGCATATTTATGTAATACATGTCTCACTAGCCACTTTAACTATGCCACTTTGTTTACATACTCATCTCATATATATCTCATACTGCACTCAATACCATCTACTGTATCTTGCCTATGCCGCTCTGTACCATCACTCATTCATATATCTTTATGTACATATTCTTTATCCCCTTACACTTGTGTCTATAAGGTAGTAGTTTTGGAATTGTTAGCTAGATTACTTGTTGGTTATTACTGCATTGTCGGAACTAGAAGCACAAGCATTTCGCTACACTCGCATTAACATCTGCTAACCATGTGTATGTGACAAATAAAATTAGATTTGATTTGATTTGAAGAATATGCATATCCTTGCTTCAGGGCCTGAGCTACAGAGATGTGGGTCCTTTTAGGTGAAAATTGGGGAAAAAGGGGCCCATCTTTAAGAGGTTTTTAAGCAACGAGCAGTTTTATTTTGAGGTTTTTGAAAAACTTCCTTAACTTTCACTGAATGTTTCAATAAGACTTTTTAATAACACTGCTAGCTTTGTTTGGGTTAACAGTTTCCAACTCCACGCACAGTTAGGACACATGGAAGTGTGTTCGCTCAGGCATTAATTAAACACATTTCTTTTTTATTGTGGCAAAGCTTCAGTGAGATTCAAACCTGAGATTCAAAATGATCTTCTGTTCTCTATTCATGGAATTATTCCACTGCACCACGAGGACGGAGCTAGCATGCCGTGAAAACTTTTTTACTCATGCAAATCTGTTCATTTTAGTTTATTCAAACAGACTCCGTTTCAGCTACAGAGCTACAGGCAGGTAGATTTGAGTATGTCATTTCAGGCGAAAATTGAAATAAAGGGGGTGGATCCTTAAGAGGTTTTAAAAACAAATTCTTTTTTTTACAATAAAGGCCTACCCCGGCCTACGCTGGGCCAATTGTGTGCCACCCTATGGGAGTCCCAATCACGGCTGGATGTGATACTGCCTGGAATTGAACCAGGGACTGTAGTGACGCCTCTTGCACTGTGATGCAACATGTAACCATGTAACCATGTTTGAACGTTCAGATAACATTCTGTTAAAGTATTTTTTAAAAAACAATAAAATAACGTTGTTTTGTCAAGTTCTTTAAATGTGCTGAGAGTGTTCCAAAGCCCAGCAACCATCCTGCACCATTCCCAGAACGTTGTGGGAAGGTTGTATCCAAAATAACCATAGGACAACCACACTCTCACCAAGCTCCAAGAAACATATGGTTCTCAGAACGTTACGTGCTAGCTGGGTGTCCATTGTCCATTAGAATGTATATTTGCAGTAACAAGTCTTGCTGAAGTGTCTGTTTTTGTGTATACATTTTTTAGGCTAGAACACAACGACAACTTGACTTTGGCCTGCCAGGATACACACTACAACTCTCTGTCAAACCTATCTAAAGAGATCATCTCATACACACTGGCTCCTGATCTTTACCATCTCTGTCTCAGTCGCTCATACTGAGAAATGGAGCGCAGTGGCCAAGACGAGGGTGGACAGGCAACAACCCAGAATCCCCTGTGTTTGCCAATCATTTATCTACAAAGACAACACATAGTCTGAAACTCTAGCAGGGAATTGTTACATTACTTAGAGATAATACTTTCCCAAAAAATGGCTTAAATTTAAATGATTTAATAAATTCACACATTGGGGTGGCAGGGTAGCCTAGTGGTTAGAGCGTTGGACTAGTAACCGGAAGGTTGCAAGTTCAAACCCCCGAGCTGACAAGGTACAAATCTCTCATTCTGCCCCTGAACAGGCAGTTAACCCTCTGTTCCTAGGCCGTCATTGAAAATAAGAATTGGTTCTTAACTGACTTGCCTAGTAAAATAAATAAACATGGTGATGACTTCAATCTGCATTCATTGTCTTGCCAGGTTGTTTTCTTGTTATTAGTGATTAAATAAACGTGAACATTTTCTTCAACCTTTAAATCTTGAAAAGTTATTTTGAACCTAGAACCACAGTGTGCGCATGTAGCTGGCCTCAATCTGCTATCAGTTGTTTGAACAGTGGAACATTCTCCATCAGTAACCAGGTAGCTGGTCTCAGTCTGCTATCAGTTGTTTGAACAGTGGAACATTCTCCATCAGTAACCAGGTAGCTGGTCTCAGTCTGCTATCAGTGGTTTGAACAGTGGAACATTCTCCATCAGTAACCAGGTAGCTGGTCTCAGTCTGCTATCAGTGGTTTGAACAGTGGAACAGTAACCTATCTGGATTGATCTCACAGCATTTGTCATGAAAAGACATGCAGGGCCCCTATAGCTCTGTTGTCTATCACAGATAACTCCATCGTTATTTTTCCACTGGCTGACCAACCCAGAGGTTCTGTGTGTGTGTGTGTGTGTGTGTGTGAGTGTGTGTGTGTGTGTGTGTGTGTGTGTGTGTGTGTGTGTGTGTGTGTGTGTGTGTGTGTGCTTATGTCTGTCCGTGTCCATGCTCTGTGCCTCTGTCTGTTGATCTGGTTGCTGAGTCAGCTCTGGTTTGTGTCCCAGTCCCCTGTGATGAGGGGTTAGCTGTGCAGTGTCCCAGTCCCCTGTAAAAATGGGTTAGCTGTGCAGTGTCCCAGTCCCCTGTGATGAGGGGTTAGCTGTACAATGTCCCAGTCCCCTGTGATGAGGGGTTAGCTGTGCAGTGTCCCAGTCCCCTGTGATGAGGGGTTAGCTGTGCAGTGTCCCAGTCCCCTGTGATGAGGGGTTAGCTGTGCAGTGTCCCAGTCAGCTGTGATGAGAGGTTAGCTGTGCAGTGTCCCAGTCCCCTGTGATGAGGGGTTAGCTGTGCAGTGTCCCAGTCAGCTGTGATGAGGGGTTAGCTGTGCAGTGTCCCAGTCAGCTGTGATGAGGGGTTAGCTGTGCAGTGTCCCAGTCCCCTGTGATGAGGGGTTAGCTGTGCAGTGTCCCAGTCAGCTGTGATGAGGGGTTAGCTGTGCAGTGTCCCAGTCCCCTGTGATGAGGGGTTAGCTGTGCAGTGTCCCAGTCCCCTGTGATGAGGGGTTAGCTGTGCAGTGTCCCAGTCCCCTGTGATGAGGGGTTAGCTGCACAATGTCCCAGTCCCCTGTGATGAGGGGTTAGCTGTACAGTGTCCCAGTCAGCTGTGTTGAGGGGTTAGCTGTGCAGTGTGGGATGTCTAACCCAACCTCCTCACTCCTATTTATCATGCAGCTGACATAATGACATGGTGGCTTTCTGTGGAGCTTGAGGTCATTCTGACACTTACAGTTCTGGTAGTGGAAAAATAGAATATACTTTTCTTTCTCTTATCCTGTAAACAAAAAGTTCTCTATCATTTAAAAACTGTTGCAAAATGCATGAAAACAGTAGACAATAGTAGGGAAAGTATAAAAGTATAAAACATTATACAAAAAATACAATATTTAATTTAGAATGCTTTCAAAAATATACATCACATATTGTAGCCTAGCGGTGTGAGTCATATCTTCTGCCTCTTCAGTATGACTCTAGAGTGAACAGAGCTCAGCCGGTGACTGTACTGCTGAAATGAGAGGCAGCCAGAGTATGTCCCTGGGTGGTCCCAGTATGCCCTGTTATGCCTATAGGCAGGAGTAGTTGCCCTAGGAGATGGACTGATTAGATTCACATCCCATTAGATATCTGTTACAGAGCTATGTGTAATTTACTGTAAGACATGTGTTTATACATTACATTAGATCCAGTATATGCCTACTGCAGGTGCAGTCAAATGGAACCCATTGACCTATTTTTCTAGTAACAGTCTCATAACTCTTGAAAACTGTTATGTTATGTTCGTGCCCAATTAAGGCATTATGTAGGCTACCGAAACCTATACTTCCTGTACTGCATGTGATTGCCTGAAGCCAATGGGGTGAGTTGGTGCTAGGCACTCAGTATTTAATTTATTTATTTTTTTAACCTTATCTCAAACCTTAACCCTTACTTTAACCATTCATAACCCTATCCCAGACCTTAACCCTTAACCATTCATAACCTTATCTCAAACCTTAACCCTTACCTTAACCATTCGGAATGAATGCCTAAACTTAACCTTCGAAATGTGATGTTTATGGACAAAAGTCGGATTCTGAAGTGAGACCATGAGAGCTTGTTGGAGAGAGAAACACCGCACAGCACAGTCAGTGCCCCAAGCGTTGTCAGGTCAGGACCCCTCCCACCTCCCACTCCTTATTTCCCATCCTGCCTAGCATGCTGACATCAGCCATAGATGAGCGCTGAGCTACAGGCGAGTGGGCAGCACTTCTAAGGTGAGGCAAGGGGTTATCCTGATGTTCATCATTATCTCTCTATGTGTGATTGGTTTCCGCGGGAACAGACTGAACTTAACCCACTTGTCACTGTCAGTCTGTGTCATGGGGGAGAGCAGAAGGAGTCGTTCCCCAAATAAGGGTACAGCAAGCCTGTCTAAGTTCACCTGATGGCTAACTGACTCTGATTCTGGAGGGAGGTGGGCGGTTAGCAACGAGAATGACATTTTATTTTTGAGGTCTGAAAGAATGACAGTTGGGTCAGCATTATCTAAGCCGATGAATGACAGTTGGGTCAGCATTATCTAAGCCGATGAATGACAGTTGGGTCAGCATTATCTAAGCCGATGACATCTGTTGTTTTGACCTGTGTTTCTGATAGTCAGTTCTATGCTTTTTGTTCATTATCTCTCACATCTCGTGATTAAATCACCGTGTCTGTAGAAATAGGTAGACGTTTCTAAGAATTTCAGGGGAAAAGGACTGCGAGAGGAAGTGTACTGATAAAGAAGGTGTATGTTAAGAGGAGTGATTCTAGTAGGTTGACAGGATGCGTGTCCAACCTATCTGGGTCTATCTGCTTGATCACTGTCGCCTATAGAGCAAAACTATTGTGCAATAATATATGCAACTTTCTACACTGGGACAACTAACGTCATGAGTTGTTGAAAGTTCCCAAAGAACAGAGAGATTGAAGATTGCTGCAAAGAGGAACTCGTGGAAGGACTGTAGTTCAGGGAGCATGTATGAAGAGACCAGTGAGGGCCATAGAGATATATCCAATCAAATCAAATGCTATCTGTCACATGCTTCGTAAACCACAGGTGTGGACTAACAGCGAAATGCTTACTTACGGGCCCTTCCCAACAATGCAGAGAGAAATAATGAAAATAAAAATAACACAGAGAATAAATACTGTATACAATGAGTAAGGATAACTTGGCTATATACAGGGAGTACCAGTACCGAGTCTATGTCCAGGGGTACGAGGTAATAACATGGCTATATACAGGGAGTACCAGTACCGAGTCTATGTCCAGGGGTACGAGGTAATAACATGGCTATATACAGGGAGTACCAGTACCGAGGCTATGTCCAGGGGTACGAGGTAACAACATGGCTATATACAGGGAGTACCAGTACCGAGTCTATGTCCAGGGGTACGAGGTAACAACATGGCTATATACAGGGAGTACCAGTACCGAGTATATGTCCAGGGGTACGAGGTAATGGAGGTTGAAGCGTATATATAGGTAAGTATAAAGTGACTAGGCAACAGGATAGATAATAAACAGTGGCAGTGTATGTGATGTCAATAGAGTTAGTGTAAAAAGGGTCAACTCAGATAGTCTGGGTAGCTGTTGGTTAACTACTTAACTAACTATTGATCAGTCTTATGGCTTGGGGGTAGCTGTTCAGGGTCCTGTTGGTTAACTACTTAACTAACTATTTAACAGTCTTATGGCTTGGGAGTAGCTGTTCAGGGTCCTGTTGGTTAACTACTTAACTAACTATTTAACAGTCTTATGGCTCGGGGGTAGCTGTTGGTTAACTACTTACCTAACTATTTAACAGTCTTATGGCTTGGGAGTAGCTGTTCAGGGTCCTGTTGGTTAACTACTTAACTAACTATTTAACAGTCTTATGGCTTGGGAGTAGCTGTTCAGGGTCCTGTTGGTTAACTACTTAACTAACTATTTAACAGTCTTATGGCTTGGGGGTAGCTGTTCAGGGTCTTGTTGGTTCCAGACTTGGTGCATCGGTACCACTTGCCGTGCGGTAGCAGAGAGAACGGTCTATGACCCTGGCTAGAGTAATTGACCATTTTTGGATGGCAGGGAGCTTGGCCCCAGTGATGTACTGGGCTGTACACACTCTGCTCTGTAGCACCTTGCGGTCGAATGCCAAGCAGTTGCCATACCAAGCGGTGATGCAGCCATTCAAGATGCTCTCAAAGGTGCAGCTGTACAAACTTTTGAGGATCTGAGGGCCCATGCTGAATTTTTTCAGCCTCCCGAGGGGAAAGATGCGCTTTCGTGCCTTCTTCACAACTGTGTTGGTGTGTGTGTGGACCATGATAATTCCTTAGTAATGTTGAGACAGAGGAACATGCTCCACTACAGCCCTGTCAATGTGGCTGGGGGATAAACCGGAGCAGTGTATGTGATGTCAAAAGAGTTATTGTAAAAAGGGTCAACTCAGATGGTGCAGAGATGGCTGTCTTATCATCTCTTAACCAATCATGCTATTTTGTTTGTTTTTTCGCGTTGTTCGTAACTTGGTTTGTACATAATGTTGCTGCTACCGTCTCTTATGACTGAAAACAACTTCTGGACATTAGAACAGAACATCAGAACAGAACATTAGAACTGGGATTATTCACCTCAAATTTGACGAGGAGTTATTTTTCAATGTGTCGGACTCGAGGGATATTCTACGGACACCCGAACAGGCCCAGATCCCCGTGATTCACTGGAAAAGGAAACATAGGTTTCGAGGAAAGAGATCAGGATGCCTTGTGAGCATCAGGCCACGAGTGGCTAATCTGCCCTTGCTTTCCATTCTGCTAGCTAACGTTCAATCGCTGGAAAATAAATGGGACAAACTGAAAGCATGTATATCCTACCAAAGGGCCATTAAAAACTGTAATATCTTATGTTTCACAGAGTCATGGCTGAACGACAACATTAAGATCATGCAGCTGGCGGGTTATACACTCTATCGGAAGGACAGAACAGCAGCTTCTGGTAAGACACGGGGCGGGTATATTTGTAAACAATAGCTGGTGCACGATATCCAATGAAGTCTCAGGGTTTTGCTCACCTGAGGTAGAGTATCTCATGATAAGCTGTAGACCACACAATCTACCTAGATAGTTTTCATCTGTATTTTCCGTAGCTGTCTACATACCACCACAGACCAAGGCTGGCACAAACACCGCACTCAATGAGCTGTATTCCGTCACAAGCAAACAGGAAAATGCTCATCCCGAGGTGGCGCTCCTAGTGGCTGGGGACTTTGATGCAGGGAAACTTAAATCAGTTTCACCTCATTTCTATCAGCATGTTAAATGTGCAACCAGAGGGAAAAAAATTCTAGACCACCTTTACTCCACACACAGAGACTCGTATAAAACTCTCCCTCGCCCTCCATTTGGCAAATCTGACCATAACTCTATCCTCCTGATTCCTGCTTACAAGCAAAAATCAAAGCAGGAAGCATCAGTGGTCAGATGAAGCAGATGCTAAACTACAGGACTGTTTTGCTAACACAGACTGCAATATGTTCCGGGATTCTTCCGAAGACATTGAGGAATACACCACATCAGTCACTGGCTTTATCAATAAGGGCATTGAAGATGTTATCTCCACAGTGACTGTATGTACATACCCCAACCAGAAACCATGGATTACAGGCAATATTCGCACTGAGCTAACGGATAGAGCTGCCACTTTCAAGGAGCGGGACTCTACCCCGGAAGCTTATAAGAAATACCCCTATACCCTTCGACGAACCATCAAGCAGGCAAAGCGTCAATACAGGACACTAAGATCGAATCGTACTACACCGGCTCCGACAAACTATTACAGACTACAAAGGGAAGCACAGCCGAGAGCTGCCCAGTGCACAAGCCTACCAGACGAGCTAAATCACTTCTATGGTTGCTTTGAGGAAAGTAACACTGAAACATGCATGTGTGCACCAGCTGTTCGGGACAACTGTGTGATCACGCTCTCCGCAGCCGATGTGAGTAAGACCTTTAAACAGGTCAACATTCACAAGGCCGCTGGGCCAGACGGATTACCAGGACGTGTACGCCGAGCATACGCTGACCAGCTGGCAAGTGTCTTCACTGACATTTTCAACCTCTCCCTGTTTGAGTCTGTAATACCAACATGTTTCAAGCAGACCACCATAGTCCCTGTGCCCAATAACACTAAGATAACCTGCCTAAATGACTACCGACCCGTAGCAGTCACGTCTGTAACCATGAAATGCTTTGAAAGTCTGGTCATGCTCCGGGCATGTGCTGATGAACTGCCAGGTGTCTCCACTGACATTTTCAACATGTCCCTGATTGAGTGTGTAATACCAACATGTTTCAAGCAGACCACCACCACTGTGCCCAAGAACACGAAGACAACCTGCCTAAATGACTACAGACCCGTAGCACTCATGTCCGTAGCCATGAAGTGCTTTGAAAGGCTGGTCATGGTTCACATTAACACCATTAACCCAGACACCCTAGGCCCACTCCAATTTGCATACCGCCCCAACAGATCCACAGATGACGCAATCTCCACTGCACTCCACACTGCCTTTTCCCACCTGGACAAACGGGACACCTATGTGAGAATGCTATTCATTGACTACAGCTCAGAGTTCAACACCATAGTGCCAGCAAAGCTCATCATTAAGCTCAGGACCCTGGGACTGAGCACGCAGACCCTCCACACGGGGACCCCTCGGAGGTGCGTGCTTAGTCCCATCGTGCACTCCCTGTTCACCCATGACTGTGTGGCCATGCATGACTCTAACACCATCATTAAGTTTGCTGATGACACAGCGGTGGATGGCCTGATCACAGATGACGATGCGACAGCCTATAGGGAGGAGGTCAAAGACCTGTCAATATGGTGTCAAGACAACAACCTCTCCCTCAATGTCAGCAACACAAAGAGCTGGGCCTCCTGAGTGGTGCATCAGTCTAAGGCACTGCATCACAGTAGTAGAGGCATCACTAAAGACCCAGGTTTGGGTAAAAAATATATACATACAGGTAGGTATTACAGACTGGGTCAGGGAATGTCAGTGAAGACACTTGCCAGCAGGTCAGCGCATGGTCTGAGTATGCGTCCTGGTCATCCATCTGGCCCTGCGGCCGTGTGAATGTTTACCTGTTTAAAGGTCTTACATTGGAGAGCGTGATCACACAGTCGTCCGGAACAGCTGGTGCTTTCATGCATGGTTCAGTTGCTTGAAGGAATCTAGTTTGTCTGGTAGGCTTGCATCACTGGGTAGCTTGTGGCTGGGATTTCCTTTGTAATCTGTGATAGTTTGCAAGCCCTGACACATTCAACGAGCATCAGAGCTGGCGTAGTAGAATTCGATAAGGTCCTGTATTGAAGTTTTCAATGTTTGATGGCTTGTCGGAGGTCGTAGCGGGATTTCTTGTAAGCGTCCGGATTAGTGTCCCGCTCTTTGGAAGTGGCAGATCTAGCCTCAAGCCCAGAGGAGATTTTGCCTGTAATCAATGGCTTCTGGTTGGGGTATGTGCGTACGGTCACTGTGGGTACGACATCGTTGAGGCACTTATTAATGTAGCTGGTGACTGATGTGGTAAACGCCTCAATGTTATCAGATGAATCCCGGAACATATTCCAGCCTGTGCTAGCGAAACAATCCCATTTTCTTAATCGGACCACTTCAGTATTGAGCGCATCACTGGTACTTTCTTGAGTTTTAGCTTCTTAGCAAGAATTAGGAGGAAATGTGTTATGGTTTTGCAACATTGAGGGTGAGGAAGAGCTTTGTATGCATTCCTTTGTGTGGAGTAAAGGTGATCTAGCGTTTTTTCAATTGTAGTCTCACAGGTGACATGCTGGTAAAAAATGAGGTAAAACAGATTTCAGTTTCCCTGCATTAAAATTACTGGCCACTAGGAGCCTGGCCTCTGGATGTGCATTGTCTTGTTTGCTTTTGGCCCTATGCAGCTGGTTGAATCCGGTCTTAGTGTCAGCATCTGTTTGTGGTGGTAAACATACAGCTATGAAAAATACACATGGAAATGAGCTTGACATGAGGTATTCTAACTCAGGAGAGCAAAACCTCGACGTTAGAGATTGTGCAACAAATGTTGTAAACAGAGACACACACCTCCCCCTTTTAAACTTACCCGAAGCTGCCATTCGGTCTTGAAGAGGCATGAAAAACCAGCTAGATGTATAATATCCATGTCCTTG